>NC_056700.1:8058857-8268857 GCF_018831695.1 Puntigrus tetrazona
CAATAAATACTGTTAAAAAATACTACAGATTTCACTAATGTTAAGCAGCACAATAACAAAAAAGTTGAGCATCCAATCATATTAAAGCAATTTCTAAAAAATTGTGACACTGATTACAATAATAAATTACATTTACATTTTATACAATATAATTAGTATATACAGTATATATATAATATTTATTTATTCTTTTGCAACATTTTTTAGAAAGATACATGTGGATGTTACGTGTCCTTAAAACTCAAGTTGCACATATAAATGAAGAAGTCAGCGCTCTCCAGTTTACAAATGTACTTAGAGTCATTTTCTCAGCAGAAGGTCTCTCTCAGTTCCGTCAGGTATCTTATTATTCTGCAACTGTAGTATAATGTGTGATCTGTGACTTAAACTGGAGAGTGTACATTACATTATCTCCTACAATGAACATGCTTGCACAGTATGTTAAGAAGATATATGGCAGCTATTGCAGCTCTGAGGTCAGAGCCAGAGATCCATGCACCCTTTTGTTATTACATGCATCCAAAACAAATAAACAAAACAGGTGGCTAGCTCTTATATGTGCAGTTGGAACTGCACATAAAAAGATATTCCTTTACTAACTACCTAAATGCTGTTCTTTGAGACCAGCAGAATGCATTACTTTGTATGCGCTAAAAGGTCTACACTGACTGTCAGAATGGAGTATGAGTGGGATGTAGATATGAACAGTGAGTTTCAGACATTTATTCAGCTAAGGCAAGGGGCGTAACATCTGGAGATAGCACTGACGATGAATGATTTGAAGGCTGGCTCTGCGTAAGATGAAAGACATCTCCCAACCACAACTCTACCTCAATTATAATCACAGTTGACAGCAGTGTGTGGTGGTTTCTAGGAAATGAATCCCTGCAATCTGAGGCTTAATCGCTAACAACATGGCCTGCTTTAAGGAGGTCTGTAATACCTGAAAAGCTGTCTTTGGCTATCAGTTAGGGTCAGCCTCACACGTCATGCCCACGGAACATTTTCTAAATGTCTAATGCATATGGCACACAAAAAGTTAAAACACTTCAGAGGTTTAAAATTCTCATAGGATTGGTTGAATTCTGCATTTCCAGGAGACGTGTGTCAGGTTCTTCAACGTTTTTGCCTGAAACTAATTTATTGCTGACGCCCAACCCCTCATGAAACAAGAAAGCTGTCGTGTTTACAACTGTGATGATGAGCTGTCAGGATCAACGAAATGTTGGATTTTCAAAAGTGTAAAGTATTTTCTAAAGTATGCGACATAGAATTTAAAATGAATGAATGTTTTACACCCTGGTCTGTTAGTGGAATCCTGAAATTGTGATGCTGGAATGAAACCAATTGGTTGTTTGACATGTTGGTCAAATGGCCTCATGTGCGAGGTTTTGGACAATGAACAGAGCATAAGACTAGCTATTAGTCACTCCAACCCTATTTGCTCATGGATGCAGTTTTTTTAAACCAGTCACTGAGCTATAGATGTCATGTGACTAAACATACTGGAGCTGACTGGTTGATAATGTATGTACGACTCCATGCCCAAACTCTCAAACTTCCTGCCACATAATTAATACAAGGGTGGAACCACCCAGTTCTAAACCAGTCTAAAACCAGAAATAGGCTCTGTGCGAATTCAAACACAAATATAGATGCAAAAAAGGAATATATTTCTATGTATAAATAGTAATTGCATAATCACTTCAAATACAGCATAAAGACAAAGTATGCATTCCCACGTAGACACACCAAAGTCAGATTTGAGGATCACTATGTGGTGGGAGAACATCACACACTCAATAGATTGGTTTTATATGTCTCTTGAGCGCAAATAAAAACCAAAAATGTCTTATCTGATTAGTCCCTCAAGCTTGTAAATCCTTGATGGTAGAAGAATGAAGATTCCCAGCTGCTAAAATGCTTTGAGCTGTTAATAAAGTTAGTTCATCACAATCCATCAGATACCTGTGTCCCAGCACTATGACACATAAACAGTTGAATCCAGTGGGCAAATAATTGCTGATTATAATGACTATCTTTTTATGCGTCACGTTGCAACGCCTAAATAAACATAACACCATGCCTTCATTTGTGATCAAAGAAACAAACAACAAACAACAAGCCTTACTCTATGCTGCTCAAAACTAACGTTTAAATAGTAAGTAGCAGATTTTTTTTTTTTTACAAAGAAATTGTAACTTAGTTTTGCGAGTCAGAAGCAGCAGACTGTCCTTGGAATTGCTCGACTTTATAGTTTTGTGCACATCCAGCATATAGGCTGCTCTGCAGGTTTTAGGAATCAGTCCTCTATAAATGCATTGAACACACTGTAACATTTGTGTTGAACTGCTTCAGCTTACAGCTAAACCACTGGTTTTAGGAGCACAAACAAAGTAGTTTCACTTTCACAACGAAACGGAGCATCTCCTGAGCATGGTGCAGGCAGAAACACTGCAGTGAGAGTAATAGTTCCAACTTCCTTCTTTGTGTAAGCTTTTGGGCAGCGTTATAAAAGTAAACCCACTCTGTGATGAAGAAAAATGGGGCCGTTTTGGGGGTGGACAAGTCATAACTTCCATAAAGAATATGTGTTTGGTTTTGAGACTTTAGTCTTATCTATGCACTTGTAACAAAACTCGGAAAAAACTTGATATTGGACTATATGACCCTTTAAATTATGGATGACCATTCCCAAACATTATGACAGTTACCATCTCTGTGTGCCGTGATTGTTGTCACATTTCTACAGAAAATTCCAAAATACCATTTTACAGTAAAAATTAAATGTATTTTCAATAGGAATTAAACAGCAAGTAATTTGCGTGCCTTGTTCATCATACTTATTTCCACATTTTAAGCAACAGAAGTAAAATTATTACATTTTTATCAGCAATACAGCTGATGAGTCGAATAACACAATATCCACCTTTTATATCATAGTATCTGTTGTACTTTAAGAGATCAGAACAGTCTTGACTGCATTTATTTCACTCCTCCCCTCACTGCAGCCATCTACTCATGCTTAAAATTTCAGGCAAGGCTAGGAGCATCTCAAACAGGCTTTTTCATTCCCTAGCCTGCTGCAAGATTATGAAAAGTCATGTGAATCCTTCCTCCTACTCAGCACCACCTGTAGAGATTTGCTACTGGGGTCTTATATATATTTATATATAGCATGTCAGCAGCGTGCTTTTTTATATTATTTTGACTAAGCTGAATCAATTCTTCTATTTTGCTCAGTAGAAATGGCTAAAGAAAGGGTTAATCTGACAAAATCAGTAAAAATAAATAAATACATAAAAATGATGCTAGTCTGCTGACATTTTATTTTCCAGTCAAAGCCAGCGTGTTGTATTATAGTGGTGTGTATAAGCCAGAAGACTTATTTAAACCTGAGTAGTTTAAAGAATGCTCACTGCAGAGGGTCATAAAGTAGCATTAGTCACTTGCGTCCAGTGATATTTGATTTTGACCTTCGCCACATGCACTCAGCGGTGCCTCACGTACTTATTACACTGCGATATTAGCCATTTCCACCTCTCCAAATGGTTGTGGGGATCATCTAAATACATTTTTGAAAGCCCTACCCGCGTTCTTTGAGTGGCAATGTCATCAATTTGTAGGGCATTTCAAACAGGAGGGCTTAGAACAGCTCAAGCCAAAGAGCCTCTAAATGACCCTTACAGAAGGGAACAGATAAAGGACACTTTCCAAAAGTCAGGCCGTAAAACATAATTTTATTCTTGCTAGAGTATGTAAGATTGAAATGAAATTAATTATACAAAATGATGAAATGCTACAATTGTAAATTAAATAAAACAATTGTGTGTTTTGTGTGTGTGTGTATATATATATATATATATATATATATATATATATATATATATAATTTATAAATAATACTATTGGCTTTTTTCAGAATGTAAGCTATTTAAAGTATATGGATATGTTTAGCTGAATAAGCTATGGTGGATTATGGTAACCATCCTGGCTAATAAGATTAATATGTGGGTCGTTTGTTACAGGTATGTCTTTTTCCCATATTAATTGTGTGAGTTTCAGGTTGCCAGACCAATGGCACATAGCCTAAGGGAAGGGTTTGGGAAACCTTTAAATTTAATCAAATTAATCAAAATTTAATGTCATTTCATGTGGTGTTACTGGGGAATATAAATCAGCATATTATAATTATTTCTCAAAGGTCACGACTTGGTTTCATAGACAGGGCTTAGTTCGATCAGGACATTTAAAGGGTTACTCCACTCCAGAATTAAAATTTTGTCTTTAATCACCTTACTCCCATTGTTGCAAACCACAGTTTAAGATATTCTGGATGAAAACCGAGAGGCTTGTCACTGTCCCATTGACTGCCAAGTGAATAATACTGTCAAGGTTCAGAAAATATAAAAGACATCATCAGAACACTATATCTTCCATGAATGGTTTAACTCTAATGCAACCCATGATACACTACAAGTGCCGAATTGTTGAATGAAGAAAATATTTTAGTTTTCTTCCTATACAAAAAAAGTATTCTCGTGTAGCTTCATAATGTTCCAGTTGAACCACAGATACCACTACCTATTTATGACCATGACTGATTATAGGGCATCGATTCTCAATTTTCTATCAGTTTCTCAAAAATTTTAATTCTCAAAAAGCAGAAACATATATATAAGTACAGAATAACAAAGCATAGCAATTCTCTGCTACTCTGGAGGATGCTACTCTGCTATTACTTAATTAATCAATCAATCACTCTTAATTATCTAGCATTTTTAACAATACAGATTATATCAAAGCACTGAACAGTATCAAATAGAAGAATACAATCATAGGGATGTTATAATATAAAGATGATAATAAAAAGTTTGTTATTAAATGGAGAGACTCTGTAATCAAATTGATGATAATCGCTAGAAAGTAGTCGCCCCAACTAAGCAAGCCATAGGCGACAGGGACAAGGAACCAAAACCCCATCCAGACAGAATGAAGAAAATAAACCTTGAGGGAAACCAGGCTCAGTTGGGGCCAGTTCTTCTCTGGTTGGTCACCCAGCACTTCATGTACAGTTTAATTTTTAACGCAGCTATGTCTGGTTGTACAAAAATGTGTATTACGCCCACTAAACCCACCTTTTTTTTAAAATTAATTAATTAATTTTTTTGCATTTTCTTCTTCTTTTCATAGCTGTCTTTCCTGTCCTACTTATTCTAATTTGTAGGTAATGGTAAAACTGATAATATACTATTGTAAAGTTCACTGAATAATACTGAATAATGTGTCTGTTTGTACAGTTTCATCTCAAGAGGCATCTCTCTGAAATTAAAGAGAAAATACGCACATGTAATATGATCTCAATATGCTAAAGCATTTCAAAGAGAAGCTGAATTTTTACAGATTCAATGCATCATACATTTTGCATCACGCTGCAATTCCTTCATCCAAAACAAGATCCTCTGGAAAGAATCAAATTTATCAAAAAATATGGAGATGAATTCTTGGGAAGCACTGAAAAACATGAATACTGAATTAAAGGACAGTAGCTTGCAGCTACTTCTCTTCAGACAAGCTCTCGTGCAGGAAATGAAGGATTACCTGCAAGATCTCTTCACAAGGATGAGTGTGGCTAATAGGCAAACGGTGGAATAAAGGTGATGAGCCTCAGAGTTGCTTTTATTATATATAAAAATAGAGAAGATAGAGATAGAGATTATGATGTTCCACTGCGCTCAGGAGATGGTGGCAATCAAAAGGCTATGGTGAAGTGATACAAGGTCAACACACAAAGGAGATTCCAACCAGTTTACTTAAAAGGAAGCTTGGTTATGTTTGTAATGTTCCTGCATGGAAAGCCATGGATTAAAATCAGTCTATCTCCAGGAGTTCTATGATGAAGCTTTAGATGAGGCGCTCTGTCAGCTTTACTGAGGAGCTCAGACCATGAGTTGAGGATAAATTGTTTGGCTTTGTCAGAAAACAGAAACAAATTCTAGAACTCAGACAAAAAACTTGATAATGAGACTACTAAACAATTTCTAAAAACATAAATGAAATGATGAAAATGTCATAGATGTATATTGTAAATATTATTCTGCTAAACAAATTTCTATAATGCAAACATAATAGTGAAAGCACAAAACCAAAATATGATGTCATAGATGTGTATTGTAAATATATATATATTATATATATAGAGAGGTGTGAAATATATATATATATACATATATACAATATATGAATGCTGTTAGTGTTCTATGCATGTAATATATAATATAGAAATATATATATGAAAATTGCAAGCTAAAAATGGTAAATAGTGGCATAGAGTGAATTAGTTCTCAGCTCTTAATAGATGAAAAAATATAAAACAATAATGTGAGATACAATCTTGTGCAATCGTAGATACATATTACAAGATACATATAATTTGAATATTGTTATAGGTTGCTTATTAGATGCGTTTCAACTTTTTTTATTTGTAATTATGTTCATTTGCATTTGTCTCACTCTGCATTCTCCTTATGCTGGTTATTTGCATTATTTTAAGAAGATTTTGCAGATGTAAAGCATAAAAATCCAATCAAAGTTAGGTTTTATCAGCTAGATGAAGCCTTCCAGTCAGTTTTCTACACGCTGTGGAAGGTCAGAGTGTAAGCGCTCCTTTTAAGTGTTATTTTCCTTCTCCACTCTCTTTTTTTTCTCTACGTTTTCTCTTTGACAACACTGCTAAAGAGTCCACAGCTATGATTTATGCGTTGGGCTGACAGCAAACATATGAGAAACAGGAGTTATCACAGAGGATGAGATTAGTGTCCTTGGCCTGTTGGCTTCAAGCTTTGAAGCAAAGGCTGCGTCCCTAGATGCATGTATTTGTCAGAAGCAATCGTCTGCCCCATTCCATTATATACGTGCGTGTCAGTGCATCCTACTATAGACCTTCCTTTTCTGTTCTGTGTCATGCGAACCCGTGGTCAGACAGGGCATCGGCTGGAAATTGCTGTGGGAATCCTTCGGGCGATTTTCGCAGAGATGATGTAGGAACAACAGCATAACACTGTTTCATCGGTAGGGTTATGCTTCCTGTTAAGTTAATTTAGCACCAGTTTCTGATAAGTGTGATCTCTGCCTGAAACCATTCACACAATTAATGAGACATGATAAGAAATGTCTCACCAACCATGATAATAAAAAAAATATTGTGTGTGTTTGTGTGAACAGACAGTTTTTAGGTATAAGCTATAACATGGCAATCATCAGGACATGATAAGGATGGAATTCATTGAATAGACAGCTATCTTAATGACACAGATTAACATGCAAATTTGAGAAGCTTACTGTCAGCCAAAATTGACCCAGTTGCACATGAAACTGTTTTTTTGCAGTGGCAAATGTCACCATTATGTATCTAATCAGATCTCCATGTGACATGCTGTGATCGTACTACAATTACTTGACTGTTGATTACACCAGCATCTCTGTGGTGATGACCTTCTGTAAGCTGACATCTGTCATACCTGCAGAAACAGAAAGTCTTTTTCTCACTAAATGATTTAAGTTCAGTCTGAAGGCCTGGCACTGCTGTCTACGTCCTGATTTTGCAGAGTTCGGTGTGTTCCATATTTAGCTGACCCTGGAACAACATATTAATCCAAAAATGTAGTCTTGACCATATCTTTACATCCAAACCTAACCTTACCCATGAATAATGCCTTAATATCATATTAATGCTGTATGTCATTAATATCATATCTTGTGATAGATGAATGACACTGATCACCAAACACTGATTTTAAAACTATAAACTGGTTTTCCAGGTCCGATTGGTTAATCACAATGTTATTCCAGGGTCAACACAGATGTTGATCCAGGAACGTGTAGAACTCAGCAAAATCAGGTTCCAACACACACACACACACACAGCATAAATGGGTTTCTGTACATGCAAATATATAACAAAAATGCTTGAAGTAACATACATGAATCATTTTAGACTAATGTGTAGTAAGACAAAATTTTCACTAACCTTCAGCACTACTTCAGCACGAAATTTTAGCCTTTCTTCTTCAAAGTTTCACATTTAATGCAGTGTAACTTGCCATTTATTTGTGAAATTTACTAGCAATGTTTGAATGAGAAATGCATCTAATTGCATCTGTAATATTTTTGCCCTTGGACATAAACATACCAAACAGTACCAGCATGAACACAATGTGCACATTTTATATTCAGTTTAGTTTTATTTGATTTGATTTTGAAACAAGTACACGGTAGTTAAACATATTTTTGTAAAGTGTGGCCAGTTTTTCAGATTTTAGTGCTACTCATCAGATCAGTCCGTTGGGAAAGATGTTCACCCGTACATGAATCAAAACCTCTCAGCACTCTGAACCACAGTGCCAAGACTACAGCTGATGACTTTATAGTCTAAAAGCAGAGTGACAAATGACAAAATGATTGTCATGGCTGTGTTTGAGATACGGCTGACAGAGACAATTGTTTTACAAATCATACCGCTTGCCCAATGTGAAGTGATCTTCTGTTGTTCTGGAGTCAAACTGAGAGAGAAATCAGACAGACGATTGCTTTATTTTTGCAAAGGGGTTTTAGGCTGTTAGTGGATGAGGACCATATGGAGTATGATGAGACTGATATCATAACTCAATTTCACCATGACAAATGAGATCAACATTAACTGCATGGGTTTAGAAACATTCACAATATGTCGATAATTATACAGTTATGCCTTTTAAAATAACACTGATATAATACACGTTAATAGCAGGGATAAAAATGGTACAAACAGTCCCGAGTATACATTTAATACATTATGCATTTAAAAATAGAAAGTAACTGCATCCACAAATATGTTTACTTAGTAAAGGTTAAAGGTTTACTTTATTTCGGTTTCCAATACTGGAATAGTTGCCTGCACTATTTTATCCCATAAACTTATTTAAAATGACATATTTAGGCATTTTTCACCATGCAAATTAGACCTAGCCTTCACTCAGTACCACAAGCTCAGACTGCTTCAGTAATCTGGAATTGTAAACTTTACACAATTAAAAGTGGCGATATTAGAATAATTCAGCCTTGTATATTTGAACCAGAAACCAAAAAAAGCTAATTATACATGGTCCTCAATATACCAGAAATGTAATTATAATTGATATCAATAACCAATATCAATATCAATAATTGCCTTTATTGCTTTCATACAGCTAATAATGTGTTGCAAATCTTACAGAAACCATATTTCTATTTGCCATCTCGGACGGCTGCCTTCTAAAAATCAACATCCTTAGGTATAAATGTTTTGCTAATTATATGAAATGCTCCGCCTTACAAGATGAAGGGATTGGTTACACGATTACGATGCTAGCAAACTGACTAAACTGCAGTTTAAGACTATAAAAATGCACTGTTATGATTTTGACTGTTGAATTTGCACATGAATGACTGATGATTTTGTCTTTGAGAATATTAAAAACACAGAATAGACATGCAAGCAATGTTAAAAGCATGATTTTTACCACAAGAGGTCTTTAAACGAATTACTGCTGACATTAAATAGCATATTTCTATAATCTTAAACAGAAAACCTTTGCTTTTCAGTGAAGATTAAAGATTAAAAAGACTTATTTGATTCCATGTAGGCCTATTATAGTGCAAACAGATATTTTTACACACTTAAGTGATTTGGAGAGGAAGTGCATAGATTTATAATCTGAGAAAAGTGTAAACCAAATCTGCCATATTTAATCATCGGTAAGACAGCAACCCATTAAGGCGGCCAACGAGAAGTGTAGTCTCTTTACTAGATGTTGACAAAATACTGGTTCTAAAGGCGGAATGGTGCAATTTTGCACCTTCAACCTGTAAAGAAATGACAGTCAGTACTGGCGGGTCGCACACGGTCACGTCCCAGACGCCAACCTGTGACGGGAAAAGCTTCTTGTGCAGAAAAACATCTGAGTGAAGTGGCACTCAGCAGAAGGAAAGAGGCCGTACACAACCCGCTGTGATTACAAAGCACACTGTTTGCCTTGATTTGAACATGCACCATTTACAAACTACTTAAAAAGTTTTTCAGCTTCACATGTCCTTCCTAACCAGAGGTTATTGTACAGCCGTTCTCTGTTATATTAACATACTTTTCTTAAAAAACTTATTTTTCTTCTTTTTTTCCCACTCCTCTGCCCCTCTTTTACCACCTTTATATCTATTTTTGTGCTTTTTCTCACCACAGCTTCACACTTCACCTGTAATTTCAAAGATCTTCATCTTCCACTTCCCTTTTTTTTTCTTCCCTGCCAATCTACTACTGACACTAAAATCAGACCGTTTCATGACCATTTTAAAAACCTTTCGGACATTTGTTATTTATAATAAGCTCATTTGTAATTCATGAGGTTACATAAAACAGAAAATGTCAAAATGATACTAAAGCATTCACACTGCTGGAGGGCAGGTATCGCATTAGCTCAGTGTAAAAGATGCTGGTTTGTTCCTTGATTAAAAACTTAGTAATTTTTGCATTAAATTTTTAACAGATAAGATAAAACTAGAAATGAACAAGAAATGTGAGTTGTCAGTATAGACCTTTTTGCAGTAGTTTAAGATTACTTTGAAAATACAGTACAATTTTAAAAGAACTGTTTGTTCTTTTCTTTCGGTGCACTGAATATATAGTGAAAAATGTCAAATGTCATAAACAGAACAGCTAAAAATCTGTCAGTAAATGTTTCATGTTGGTTTGAGGATGAGAGGAGAATGTTTAACCGCTTTTTTGTTTTTTGGATGAAGTAATTAATCCAAGCAGATCACTAATCAGATGTTATGATCCATTTCACATGGTAAAATCTGCAATCCCTTATACTTTTATTCAGCAATGATGTAATAATAAAAGGTGACAGTAAATACAATTACTGTATAAATAATAGACCTAAAAAAACAACAACAAAAAACAAGAGGACTAACTAGAAAATTAATTTCTGCACTCAGTACTTGGTTGGGGCTCCTTTAGCAAACTCCAGCATCAGTGAGGACTGGCATGGAAGCGATTAGTCTGTGGCTCTGCTGAGACACTACTGAGTCTTCACTTTGTCTGTGTTGTTGGATCCACGGTTCCCTTTCAGTCGGTCACTCCGAGTCACGTCGGATGACCGACGAATTGGGATCTCGCCTCGAGAGACCAATCTACTTCGAGTGTATCTAAACAAGCCAATTGAAGATTGGCATGAGCTAATCGCATCCAGCTGCCGCTGATCACAGCGCCGCGTGTATAAATAAGCAGCGGTGCAGCGCATATTCAGCTTTTCGCTTCGGAGCCGAGCGTGACTGTTCCGCTCCAAAGACGATCTACGAGTGTTGGAGTACGGCGTTTCAGCGGAGGTCGTTTTCCTGCGTCGAGTGGATTGCCACAATCAGGCTGCACTACCCCCCTGTTTGTGTGCAAAACGGCTATCCCCTGTTGCCGCAGCACTAAAAAGAGCATTCGCGGGTGCGTCTTTTTAAAGACGACGTTACGTCTGGCAAACTCGACGCGTCTTGGAAGACAGCGTGGGTCTTGCTTCAGACTACGTACACCGTGTGTTTCTGGATGCGGTTGTTACCTGGTGTTAGGTGATGGTCACAATCGTTGCCTCGTGTGCCTGGGCTTAGCACGCTGAGGTGGCGGTTGTGGATGAATCATTTCCTCGCGGGAGATGGTCATCTCGGAGTGATGGGCGGGCTCTGTCGCCTTGAAAAAGGAGGCGGAGCTTGTGTTTGCTCGACTTGGTTCTCATTCTGGCTGCAGACAGGTGGGCTCCATTTCGTTGTGACACAAAGCTTAAACTCTGCAACCAGTGGAGCTGCAAAGGGGCAGTCTGGACCCTCACGTGGGGTATCAGCTGTACCCTCTTGGGCTCCCCCTGATGATCAGAAGTCAATCGCTGCATCGGAAGGTGAGCCAGACATTTCTGGAAGTGAAGATCCGGTTGCTCTGCGTCTACCAGGCGTTGAATGTACTGGATACAGATCTAGAAATGGTGGCTATGCTTGCCCAGGCCGTCGAGGTGATCGGGATCAAGTGGAAACCTCCACTGCTTCCCGGGCCCTCGAGGCTGGACGATTGGTATTTAAGGGTGGCTTGCGCTGGTTCTCAGGGCCCCACCCTGGTACCTTTCTTCCCGGAAGTGCATGAGGAGCTTACTGGGATGTGGAAAGCACCTTTCACTGCCAGAAACTGCCCCAGTGGCTCCTCCTCCTCCTCACCACCCTTGACAGTGGCACAGCCAGGGAGTTACGGTGATCGCCCCCCCAGTGGAGCGGTCAGTTGGGATGCAGCTGTGTCCCAATGCCGTTTCCGCTTAGTGCGGTGATCCTGTGCTCCCCTCCCGGGCCTGCAGGTACTCGTCGGCTCTGAACGGCAGTGCCTTGTGCGGCCTGTGGACAAGCTGCGTCTGCAGTACACGCTTTGGCGTTGTTGCAGGTTCATCAGGCCAAGGCACTGAAGGATCTGCACAGGGGTGGTCATGACCTGGAAGTTCTGAAAGAACTCTGTATCGTGATGGACCTCGCGCCACGAGCGCACGGCTGGTCACAACGCGGTCTCTGGGTTGTGCGATGGCCACTACGGTGGTCCAGAAACGCCATCTGTGGCTGTGTCTGGTCGACATGCGCGAGGTAGACAAGACACGCCCTTGAATGCCCCCATGTCCCAGACCGGCCACTTCGGCGACGCAGTGGAGAACTTTGCCCAGCAGTTCTCCGCTGCCCAGAAGCAGACTGAGGTAAGAAACATCCTGCCTCGGCGTGCAGCTGCTGCCTTCACCCAGCCGCCGACGGCCCACCTCAGCCAGCTCGTCGCCGAGGGTGCCCCCTGCTGCCGCCACCGCTCCCGTGCAGTCAACGCAGCAGCCCCCATCTAGGCAGCACCGTGGAGCTGGCAGCAGGGCAGCCACCCAGCCTGTCCAGGCTCCTGCCAAACCTGGAGGAAAGCGCAGGTGCAAGAGGCCCTCAGATCCAGGGATGGAGGGAGCTGCTCTGCCGGGCAGAGAATGTTGCCGCTACCTAAAACCTCGACAAGGGCGGTTTCCTCTGTCTCTGGGTCCCCAGGGAGAGCGAGGAGTTGAGCGGGCCAGTTCCGCGCCACTCACGCTCTCCTTGGGCTAATATGCAGCAGTGGGAAGACTGGGAGGACGAACCAACAGCCTACCCGCCTCACTTCTGCGGGGATGCAGGTAAGAGTTGCACACACTCAGACCCGCTTCGGACCGGCCACGAGACGCCCGAGCCGGGTCCCTGCACTCCCCCTCGCTGCCCCATCGCCTGCACGTCGGTGGTTCCGCTCGAGCCGCTAGTTCGGTCTCTGGATGCCTGGTTGAATCTTCCCAGGCTATCCCGGTGGCTCCTGCGAACCCTTCGACTTCGGCTATATGATTCAGTTCATCCGGCGTCCCCCAAGTTCAGTGGGATCCGCTATGTCAGTGAACAATGCGTGTGCCCCTGTCTTGTGGCGGAGATTGCTGTCCTTCTAGTGAAGGCACGATAAAGCCGCTTCCTCCAGCCGATATGAGGTCGGGGCTTACAGCCCATACTTCATAGTGCCCAAGAAAGGCGGTGGGTTATGACCAATCTTGGATCTGTGAGTCCTGAATCGAGCACTCCCGTTCAGGATGTTGACACAGAAACGCCTATTCAGTGCGTCTGTCCCCAGGATTGGTTGCAGCGATCGACCTGAAGGACACATACTTTCATGTGTCGATTCTTCCATGCCACAGGCCATTCCTGAGGTTGGCGTTCGAAGGTCGAGCATATCAGTACAAGTCCTACCCTTCGGGCTCTCCCTGTCGCCACGCGTCTTCATGCAAGTCGCGGAAGCAGCCCTTGCTCCACTGAGAGAGTAAGGCGTTCGCATTCTCAACCAACTGGATGACTGGCTCAGTCCCAGCTCAGTTGTGCGAACACAGGATCTGGTGCTACAGCACCTCAGCCAGTTGGGGTTTCAGGTCAACCAGGAGAAGAGCAAACTCTGTCCAACGCAGAGGATCTCTTTTCTTGGGATGGAGCTGGATTCGATCGATCAGATGGCACACCTCACAGAGGAGCGTGCCAATTCGGTGTTGAACTGCTTCAATATGTTCAAGAGCAGGATGGCGGTCCCACTGAAATATTTTCAGAGGCTCCTGGGGCATATGGCAGCCGCGCCACAGTGATGCCGCTGGGACTAATCCATATGAGACCGCTTCAACATTGGCTACACGATCGAGTCCCGAGGTGGGCGTGGCAAAGTGGCACTCACCGGGTTCAAATAACACCGCCTGCCGCCAAACCTTCACCCCGTGGTCAGACCTCTCGTTCCTTCGGGCGGAGTGCCCCTGGAGAAGGTCTCCAGGTATGCTGTGGTTTCACGGATGCCTCCACCACCGGCTGAGGGGCCACGTGTGACAACGGGCATGCAGTGTCAGGGGTTTGGGCGGGCCCTCAACTGCAATGGCACATCAACTGCCTAAAGTTGCTGGCAGTACATCTCGCCCTAGGCAGTCTCGAGAACTGCCTTCGAGGCCAGCATGTACTAGTCCGCACAGACAACATACTGACCGTTGCGTACATCAACCAACAAGGTGGTCTACGCTCCCGTCGTATGTCGCAACTAGCCCACCACCTCCTCCTCCTATGGAGTCGGAAGTTCTGAGGTCGCTTCTCGCCATTCACATTCCAGGAGTGTGCAACCAGGCAGCCGACGAGGCTGTCGCGAGCTGCACTACCCGGAGAATGGAGACTCCATCCCCGGCGGTTCAGCTGATTGGGAACGTTTCGAGCCACTCAGGTAGACCTGTTTGCCTCTCCAGAGACTTCCCATTGCCCACTGGCACACAGCTGGCTGCGGGGCCTTTGCAAGTATGTATTTCCCAGTGAGCCTTCTTGCACAGACACTGTGCAAGGTCAGGAGGACTAGGAGCAGGTCTTGCTAGTAGCACCCTACTGGTGAAGACTTGGTTCCCAGAACTTGTGCTCCTCGCGACAGCCCCTCCTTGGCCGATCCCTCTGAGGAAGGATCTTCTGACTCAGAGATGGGGCACCCCTTGGCACCCGCGTCCAGACCTCTGGAAACTCCATGTCTGGTCCCTGGATGGGATGCGGAGGCTCTAGGTGACCTACCTCAAGAGGTAGTCGACACCATTTCTTCGGCTAGAGTGCCGTCCACGAGACAGGCCTATGCCTTGAAGTAGAGCCTGTTCGTCCGAGTGGTGTTCTTCTCAGGTGAAGACCCCGAATTGCCCTATCAGTCGTGCTTATCTTCTTGCAGCAAGGGTTGGAGCGAAGGCTGTCTCCCTCCACCCTTAAAGTCTACATGGCTGCAATCGCTGCAAATCATGACCTCATAGATGGGAGGTCTGTGGGTAAGCATGGCCGGATTATCAGGTTCCTGAGGGAAGCCAGGAGGTTGAATCCTCCACGGCTCCCAACAGTACCCTCTTGGGACCTGTCTGTAGTGCTGACAGCACTGCAGTAGGCTCCGTTGAACCCTTGCCAGCAGTTGTGCTAAAGTTCTTTTATCTATGAAGACATTGCTCCTGCTCGCATTGGCCTCCATCAAGAGGGTAGGGGACCTGCAGGCTTTTTCGGTCGATTTATCTGCGTGCCTACAGTTTGGGCTCGCAGAGACCAGGTGGTGAACCTTCAAGCGCTGCCCCTGGAGGAGGCAGACCCAGCCCTGACGTTGCTTGTCCCGTCCGAGCACTCCGATGCTACGTTGACCGGACACAAAGCTTCAGGACCTCAGTCCAGCTCTCGTTTGTCACAGAGGCCGGCAGAAGGGGAGTGCCGCCTCCAAGCAGAGGATGGCTCACTGGATAGTGGACGCCATTACCCTAGCGTACCAAGCACAGGGTATGCCCTGCCCCCTTCAGGTTGCGGGCACACTCAGCAAGTGTTGCATCGTCCTGGGCGGTGGCTCGTGGCACCTCGCTGACAGATTGTAGAGCTGCGGGCTGGGCGACCCCAACATGATTGCTAGATTCTATAGCCTACGTGTGGAACCGGTATCCTCCTGTGTTCTCACCTCAAACTGGTAGAAGCACTGAGAGGCCCGGTTTGGGTCGGCTTGTTAACCGCTCCAGAGCGTCCATACAGTAGACCCTGTCGAGCTCCTCCATTCCCCTCGGCAGCCAGATGTTGCGGAGCATCTGGCGCCAGGCCCTCTCGATGAATCCGTGAGAACCGGTGAGGGCTGGGAGCCATGTAAAGTACCCCAAGAGGACTTTGTGTGTGTATTTCCACGGCATAGCCTTAGAGCCCCGTGTTTCCCGGCAGACCTTCTGCCCGTCCTAAGAGGGTTCAATCACCTCCAATTTTCCATATGCAAACTGAAATACTGTCCATATGCGTATTCGCTCCGAGACCTCCTACGGGAAGGCTGGACTTCCGCGACGTCCCTGTTCACTAGAACGTGGGACGCTTTCCCAGTGTTCCAGTCTTACGAATGGGTAGTGTTACAAAAGTAGCTGGCTTCTTGTGGTTGAGCCCGGCCTACGCCGATAGACTGAGGGGCTTGTTGGGGCTCCCACAGGACACTGGAAGAGGCAGCGTCCATGGCGTTTTGGTAGGGATCCCAATTGCGTCGGTCATCCGACGTGACTCGGAGTGACCGACTGAAAGGGAACGCCTCGGTTACGTATGTAACCCTCGCTCCCTGAAGAAGGGAACGGAGACGCCACGCCCCGCCGCCACGGTGCTGCACCTCTGCTGAAGGGGCCGGGTCACTAGCTCGGCTCCTCAGCGAAAACCTGAATATGCGCTGCACCCGCTGCTTATTTATACACGCCGCTGTGATCAGCGGCAGCTGGATGCGATTAGCGCATGCCAATCTTCAATTGGCTTGTTTAGATACACTCGAAGTAGATTGGTCTCTCGGCGAGATCCCAATTCGTCGGTCATCCGACGTGACGTCTCCGTTCCTTCTTCAGGGAACGAGGGTTACATACGTAACCGAGACGTTTCTCATCTCTCTCTTAAAAATATACTACAGTTTCTACTTGGGCTTCAGGTCAGGCCTGTTGTCTGACTGATCAAGAACAGTAATATCATGATCAGCAAAGCACTTAGAAGTGGTTTTGGCACTGTGGGCAGGTCCTAAGCTCCCACTGGAAAAGGAAAGCAGCATCTATAAAACGTTTTTAGCAGATTGTAGCATAAAATGCTCCAAAATTTCCTGGTAGAAAACTGCATTGACTTTTGACTTGATGAAACACAATGAACCAAAACAGCAGACAGGGGCGTAGCAGCCATTTTAAAAGTGGTTATGTGACTCTCTAACAAACTAAATTTAGTACTAAATGTACTAAATGTAGAAAGTAAGTTTAATTCTAAATAGATTACTTAAACATGATAATGACAAGTTTTCAGCACAAAACAAATTTGCTATATTGGGAAATAATAATTGTAGTCTGGACTCGAGCAGCCCAGCGCAACAAAAGACAGCAGAACCCAATCATCATTGATGTCTTATTCAGCAGACGCTTTCATCCAAAGCAACAAGTAGGTGAGTATCTGTGACCCTGGACCACAAAACCAGCCATAAGGGTCAGTTTTAAAATATAGAGTTGGGCTATGTATAATCTGAAAGCTGAATAATAAGCGTTCCATTAATACATGATTTGTTATGACAGGACAATATTTGGTTCAGTTTTTCTCATCGCGACATTACACATACTTGCAGTGTTTGTTTAAAATAAGGATCTTATACTCTGCTTGTTTTCTGGGGTGTATTTTACCCCAGACCACCACAGAACAAAGAAGTAAAGTAATGCAAGAAATCGGTCAAAAGGATTACCTTGTGATTGTCTGTAAGTTCACTCAAATCTAAATAACAACTCATAGAACACGGGCGGAAATATTGGTCATTGGTCACAAAAAGGCCTTCCAAAAAAATTCCCCCCTGTCCTCCACGGTTGCTATGCCCCTGCCAGCAGATGTCACAGCACCCCAAACCAACTTCAAAAACCTCACACTGGACTTCAAACAGCTTGGATTCTATGTCTCTCTAGTCTTCCTTCGTACTCAAGACTTTGATTTCCAAATGAAATGCAAAATTGTCTTTTATCTGAAAGGAGGACCTAGGACCACTGAGTAACAGTGCAGTTATTTTTCTTCTTAACCCAGTTAAAATGCTTTTGGTGTTGTTTCTGTTTCAGAAGTGACTTGGTTGCCCTTTTCCTGAAGACGTCTGAGCATGGAGATTCACTGACTCCAGCTTCTTTCCACTCCTTGTGAAGCTCTCCAAAGTGTTTTAATCGGTTTTGATTGGCAGTATTCAGTATTCTCTTGTGGTCATCCCTGTTGTTAGAACACCTTTTCCTACCCAATTTCTTCCTTTCAATAAACTTTGCATTAAATTTTCTTTGATACAGCACTCTGTGAACAGCCACTCCTTGCAGCAATGACCTTCTGTGAATTATTCTCTTTGTGGAGGGCGTCAATGATCATCTTCTGGAGCATTGCCAAGTCAGCAGTCTTCCACGTTATTGTGGCATCAAAGAACAAGCGATACCTGAAATTTCTATTGTAGGGATGTTCATTTAATGAAACTCAAATATAAATATTGTAATATTTTGAGACCCTGGATTTTGAGTTTTGTGAGCTGTAAGCTCTAATTATCACTTTTTGAAATGTTACAAAAAAAAATGAAGAAACATTTTTTTAGATGTACCTGTATGCTTTGATTGCTTTTACTAACATAGAGAGATACTCCTAATAATAGTAGCAGGAAACAACCATCCTCCACAAACAAATCCTATTTCCAGTTATTCATTCGGAGTGGTTTAGTATTAATAAAGCTGCACTATTCGAAATAGCTTTAACATAAAATAATTGCCTCATTTATTTAATTCATTTTAAAATCTAGCGCTTCATCAATATATTGCATTCTTATTTTCATGTAGTGTGGGATTGGAGACTTGCTTCAGAGTTGAAATGCTATCTGAAAAAAAAGCTATTTCTTTATTCAGAAAGCCTACAGTCCATATGTAAAAATGTTTATTTCAATCTACTTAAACATATTGTAAGTCTTTCACAGATGATTTAAATTGCATTTATTAGAAGAAGAAGAAGAAGAAAAAAAGAAAACATCTGTAAATCATGCAAACAGGTACTATAAACTATAGCTGCTGAATTTATTACGCACAGAGTAGATTAAAATAAATAAATAAAAATGGTGCATATTGCAAGCAAATCTAACAGCTTTAAATTGTACATGGTGTTGTATAGTAGACTAAGCAAACCTCATCTTAATCTTTTGACCCAGAACATTCAAGGCTCTCAGTGGTAAAGAATAATAATTTGCAGTCAGAGCACAAGTGGATTGGCATCAGCACTTAACTAAACTACAACTAAAACTGATAAAACTGTTCTTTTCTGTAACTTTCATTTTCTATTACATTTTGCACACATGCTTGAGGACCCAAAAATGTGTTCTGGCATGAACATTGTTTTTCACTGCCAAATCTCCGAAAGCATCTGTATAACAGCATACTCCACACAATCTCAAAATCTCAGCAATGGCAGAGGTGGAGACAGTGATGTCTTCTATATTCTGTTTGTTTTTCACAGTTTGAGCTCCTTCAAGTGAGGGTTGAGAAAATGGAAGTGATGTGTCAGGAGTTTGTGAACATGGCAGTCTCTTTGTGTCTGCCATCACAACAAATAAAGTAAAATAATACCTTAGCACAGATAAGTTACCAGGAATCTTTTTTTTTAAATCTATCTACATATATTACCTACTATATTATATAGTACTATAATATTATACTACATAAAATAGAAAAGTTACCAGGAATCAGTGTTTTTATGTATCTACGTATATCACGTATAAAAGCCTTAATGCTAACAACATGCTAAAACATCCTGCAAAACCAGTAACATCATATTTATATATGCTACCAATGCATTAAAATATGCTACCAGCATGCTAAATATGCTATGGTAAACACTTCCATCATTTCATCCATCTATGTACTGTATCCGTCTATCAATCAGTAGAACAGCTATGTTTAGTTAGTATGTAATATAAAAGGGTTAGAGACATGGTAACATGTTAGCAGCATCTTAAACATTGTGTTAACAGTGTGTAAAACATGCTAAATATTTATGTAATTTCTCATGGACATTCAGTTTGATGAATAATAGCTATGTGTTTTCTTTCCGAAAAAGAACTTGAAATCAACATTACATTTTTACATTTTATTAAGAATTTCTAAATAATAACATACCCAAACAGTTCAATGTTTTATATATTGTGACGAGCGTCCCAAGCAGCCATCAGCGTCGCCCTGGTAACCAACGAGGAGCACGTGCACGCACTCGTCACAGGCTGACCGGTCTCTGCTGTCACTCATCAGCGGGCTGGGATAAAAAGGCCACGCGGCACACCGTCACTGAGCATTTGCCTCCATGATCGTCATGATCGTTCTCTTGTCCCCCTGCAGAAAGCAGCATATAGACCTGAGTATCTTTGTTATTAAACCCACCCTCTGGGGTTTTGATTTGAGCCCTCCTTGCTGTGTGTTTCTTCACCTCGTCACACTGGTGGAGAATGTGGGCAAGAGTGTGAAGAAGCACCGGCAAGTGATCTCGTCTTCACCCCCTTATTTTTATTCTGTCTCTCCTTTTAGTTTACCGTGTGGCGTAGCGCTTCTCCCCCGCCATGGAAGAACTGCTACAACGGCTCACCGAGGTTAGCATCCACAACAAATCGTGGAGCACCTGGCTACTCAACAGGGCGAAACGGAGCAGGAGTTCGCCGCCCTACGATCCGCCGCTCCCCAACAGATTCCGCTGCCAGACCCCCGAGCCCAAGCCACCAAACTGCTGTCAAAAATGTCGGTCCAGAAGCGTACTTACAAATGTTCAAAACCACAGCCAACGCAGAAGGTTGGCACCCCGAGGAGTGGGCGCAGATACTAGCCCCCCTCTTATCCGGCGAGGCGCAGTGCACGTATTTCTTTCTTTCTCGCGAGGCGGCAGAGAGTTACAATGAAGTGCGCCGAGAAATCCTCTCCCGACTCGGCCTCTCGCAGATAGCTGCTGCCCAGCAGTTCCACAGCTGGGAGTATAACCCACGCATTCCCACCTGTGCACAAGCAGCCAAGCTTGCGCGCCTAGCCTAACACTGGCTTCTTGACGGGACCCCAACCGCGGGTCAGGTGGTGGAGCGGGTCGTAGTGGATCGATTTTTGAGAGCCCTTCCCTGCTCACACAGACAGGGGATCAGGATGCGGAACCCAGCCACAACCATCGAGCTCGTCGAGGCAGTGGAGCTTGCGGACACGGCCCAATATTAGGAGCCTGGGGAGCGAGCGCCGCATTTTCCCCAGAGGGTCATCCAGGAGCGACGTGTGCCAGACGGCACAGACAAACCCATGCTGACAGAAGATCCGGCACCCCCTGCGGGTGCGTGGCTGGCCGGCTGCATCGTGCACCACGAGCCACCCAAGAGAGCTCTGGAGGCCAAAGTCCGGGTGAACGGGAAACCCTTCCGGGCTCTGCTGGACTCGGGCAGCGCAGCCATCCTGGTGCGCATGAACATCCTGGCCCCTGTATGGAGAAGAAGACGTTCCTTCCCATCACCTGTGTGCACGGGGACACACTGCAAGTTCCGGCTCGATGCGTCCATATCTCGGCCAAGCCAGGGGCCTGGCCAGTGGAAGTCGGGGTGGTGAAGGACCTCCCTGTACCAGTCCTGTTGGTAAGGGATTGGCCAGTATTTGACCACCTGCTTGCCGCCACTCAGCCAGCCAGCCCCAGAGGGAACAGCCAACGACAATGACCAGCCTGCGAGCCACGGACTCGCCCGGCATTACTGGCCTAAGACAGCGGGAGAGAAGGTGAGTCCCCCTCCCAGAGTTCTAACCTGTTTTTTGATGTTTTCCAACAGGTGTCGGGAGGGGGCTCATTCGCCAGGGCCCAAAAAGATGACGACCGCCTCAAACACTGTTGGCCGCAAGTGCGCGTTGTGGAGGGGCAGGATGTGCAGCCAGGGCCCCATCCTCTCCCGCATTTTGTGGTGAAAAATGGCCTGTTGTACTGTGCCGCCCAGCGGAGGGGGGAGGAGAAGCTGCTGTTGGTTGTCCCAAAGTCTAATATGGAGCCGATCCTAGAGCTGGCCCATTCCCATCCGATGGCCGGACACCTCGGAGCTGCCAACACAGCCCAAAGAATTCGGGACCGGTTTCACTGGCCAGGTCTCGATGCGGAGGTGAAACGGTTTTGCCAGGCCTGCTCGATGTGCCAGCTAACGACGCCTCGCACTCCTCCCCCCAGTCCTCTCATTCCAAGGAGGCGTTCCGGAAGACCAAGAAGGTGCTAACGTCGGAGTGTGACAAGCGTCCCGAGCAGCCATCAGCGTCGCCTCGGTAACCAACGAGGAGCACGTGCATGCTCTCGTCACAGGCTGACCGGTCTCAGCTGTTGCTCATCAGCGGGCTGGGATAAAAAGGCCACGCAGCACGCTGTCACTGAGCATTCGCCTCCATGATCGTCACGACTAACGGCTCTTCTCTTGTCCCCATATATATATACACAAATAACTCTATATTTAATCATAAATAATAACATCATATAACCTCAACTTTCTCTTTTCTTCAGTTTGAGTTTTGAGATCCGTACTTCCAGGGAAAAAACTAAAAACACCTGCAAGATTAAAGAAATCCTATATTGCTAGATATAGTGACAAAAATAGATGCCACATATCGGACACTTGTTAATAATTTACTGTTTGCACATTGCACATTATAATTGGTTGACATAACCTGATAAATATTTCACATCACATGAGAGAAGATGGGACCTCTGTTTATCAAATCCAAGCAGAAAGCCTACTTAAAGAATCTACAGAGATTATGCACCCATATAGGTTTACACATATATGTGTGCGCCTTGCCCTCCTCCTTTTATAATGGCTTAGTAAGGAGCAGCACCAGGTTCAATAAACTAATGCCTAAGAGATGGTGTATTAAAAAGGCCCCTCTGATGTCACTGAACTATATACTTTTCTTTTAGACAGTTAATCAGAATAAAATATATACTCGCAGTTTGACTGATCAAGAATAAACTCTTTAGAATAAATAAAACACTTGAAGTAGAAGAAAATAAACAGAATTTAATTCCAGTAAATTGAAAGAGTTAGAAATAGATTAACTTTCAAGTAGAATTAAGCAGTAATACTATAATACTATCAAGTAGTATTCACACCATCAAGATGATCTCAAATTGGATACAAAGTTACCCCAGAAAGGAAATGTCACAAATGACTGGATAAGGGAAGTGAGCTCCGTATCAAATACACTTTGAGTTAACTGAGATAATCAACACACTGGTAATAAAATGTATACTGTAATGTGATTTTTGTGTAAAAATAACACTATGAATACTCACAAACCTAAAGCGCGCTGAATAACTTTGTATGAATTGATAATAAACACCGTGGGCCCACACACACACACACACTCTTATAACCCACACGAAGCAGGCCTGAATCGTCGCTTGGGTACGTAGTGGCCGTGGAAACAGAAAAAACTGGCCTCTTCACTCTCCTGAGCAGCAAACAAATGAAAACCAGTGTACCTGGATTCCTTTTTGAACTGTGATACGATCGCGGAAACTCCCTGGTAGGCCTCCTGCAGATCCTCGTACTGCGCCGTCCCGGTGGCGATGTGGGTCACACTCCAACGCAGCCAGAGGAACCCCAGACCTCGCGGTGATCTGGAGCGCTATCTGGTTTCCTTCGGGACAATTACACGCGACGAAACGTCCAAAATCTCAGTCCTTCTGTCTTCGTTTGAAAGTTATTAACAAAAACACACTTTAAACACCGTCTGTCTCAGCACTCAAAACGAGTGGAATGACGTGACCGCCGTAACGGAAAAAACGAACATGGAACATACGAACATAAACAACACAATAAAGTAAATAACTTGTGTATACACACGCACTATATACACTTAAAAGTATTAATTGGATGATTTATCAATTAATTTACTGTATTTCCTCCAGTATTTTCAGCTCAAATCTCTCCAATCAGTTCTATACTTTGCGGCACATCTCTTCTCTCCCTTATTAACCACTCACATCCCTTATTTTACCCGAGAGGGCGGGACTTAACACATACTACCCAATGAAAATAAAATTCATCCTAACATGTAGGGCAAAAGCAAGTTTCTTCACCTGTGCACCCCAATCAATGTTAATACCAAACCTGGCATTCTTAAAGACACAAGCACATATTTTGTGACTCAGTATAAACAAATGTTAGACTCATTAATATTTCAGTTCTGAATGAGACTGAATGAAACAAACTCTAAATGAAGAAACGTCAACCCACAACACTCCAGAATTATATTCTAGTGGGTTACATACTCCCCCTTCTAAACATCTCATGTCCCCATGAGATCACTTCTTAACTGTACACTTTAACTGTAGCTCTGGGCTCCATCTGAACACTTAACTGAGCACATTGAATGCACTGTGCCATAGGGTGACACCACACTGTGCTACAGTGTTTCTTTTCTGATTTTCCACCCTCAACATGTATAATCATTCCTCTATGAACCAGGGTTAGAGGTCGGTTAGTTGGCCGGCCCAAGCTTTCATAGTTCAATTTGATTACAGGTTTTAGGTTTCTTTTGGGGCGGAATAAACAGTCTCTGCTACCTCTCTGTCAGCATTAGCTGTACCGGGATCTCCCCCTTCTAAACCAGGATCTTCTCTTTCTTCTGGACTCTGATCTGGTTGTTCTCCACGGACCTCTTCAGTGAACATCAACTCAGCAGCTTCTGTATGAGGTCCATCCAATTCACCTCCAAGGTAAACCGTGTCCTCCACCGCAGATCCATCTTGTGCATCACTCTCTGGTCTGGGTTGTCTCTCTACCCTGTTTGAGTAGTAATACCACAGATCATCCTCGTCACTTTCAGACTCGGTTCTGGGTGCATATTCTCTTTGTGTCACACTCCTCCCTCTTAACTCTTTCTTTTGTTTTCTTTCCACAGGTCCTGTCCTGGTCTCTGGCGGCGCAGAAACTTTTCTTGGGTCTTCAGGAATGGACAACCTCACTTCATCCCCAACAGGTAAGATATGGTCTCGGTGTAACATTCTCATACTCCCCATACCGGATTCAGGTTTCAGGCGATACACAGGTACGTTTTTTAACTTTTCCACCACCAGGTAGGGAATGGAATTCCACTTGTCACCAAGTTTGTTCTTTCCTGTCAAGGCCAGATTTCGTATCAACACACGATCTCCGACAGCTAAGGTCTGGTGTTTTACTTGCTTGTCGTACAACCGTTTGTTTTTCTGTTGACTTTTCTGGGAAGATTCCGTTGCTAATTGATACGCTTTCTGTAACTCTGTTTTCATTCTTTCGACATACTGTCGATGGCTACCAGCTCCTTTTCCATCAGGTGAAGTCCCAAAACACACATCCACCGGCAAGCGAGCTTCTCTCCGAACATAAGATAGTACGGTGAGTAACCAGTTGCTTCGTTCTTAGTACAGTTGTAAGCGTGTACTAAACTGTTAATGTGTTGACTCCATCTGCTTTTCTCTACAGGATTCAGGGTACCAAGCATGGAAAGTAGTGTTCTGTTGAATCTCTCAGGCTGGGGGTCCCCTTGTGGATGATAGGGAGACGTCCTAGATTTTCTGATTCCCAGCATACTCAGGAGCTCTTTTATGAGACCGCTCTCAAAATCTCTTCCCTGATCGGAGTGAATCCGGGAAGGTAAGCCATAGTGAATGAAGAATTTGTCACACAATATCTTGGCAACAGTTAGAGCTTTTGGTCTTTAGCTACAAATGCTTGGGCATAGCGTGTGAAATGATCAGTTATAATGAGAACGTTACTGAGACCCTTTGAGTCGGGCTCGATAGACAAGAAGTCAATGCATACTAGATCGAATGGCCCACAGCTGGTCAGGTGGTGCAGTGGTGCAACTTTCTTGGATATCGTCTTTCTGGTTACACAACGTCCACAATTCTTAACATACTGCTCTATGTAGGTGGACATTCGGGGCCAATAGAATCGATCTCTCAGGAGTTCGGTTGTTTTCTCTACTCCTAAATGGCCTGAATCATCATGCAAGGACCGCAGAACTTGGGACCAGTACTTTTCAGGTAAGACAAGTTGTTTCTTTTCTCTCCACAGGAACTTTTAGTGACGCGTGTAGAAGCTGGTTCTGGATCATCAACTTAGGACCTTGACGCTGTAGCAGAGTAACGGTGGCATTGGAACTCTTAGCAACGGTAAGTATTTTCCTGACTCTACTTCCATTACTTCACTTCACGGATTACAGGATCCTCCTCTTGCGCTTTCCTTAACTCTTCATTGGTCAGTTGTTTCATATGACCCAGACTCAATGCTGTGGGACAAGCAAATGCCTCTGGAATACTCTGAGGAGGGACACATAAATGATCCACCAGTCTGAATGATGACTCGTCACTCTCTGAAACAACTGTTAACTGGCAGATGGCTCTTACTGCCGAATTGGGTATTTCCTTCCATTCAGACTCGGTTGGTTCCCAGGGTAACGAAAAGGATATCTGCATCAATGTTATGGCGCCCAGGTTTATACTTTAAACTAAAATTATAGGTAGCCAAAGCAGCTAACCAGCGATGACCCGTGGCGTTCAGTTTAGCACTAGACAACACATAAGTCAGTGGATTGTTGTCTGTCATTACCGTGAACTGGGCTCCGTATAGATAATCGTGGAACTTGTCCACCACCGCCCACTTCAGCGCCAAAAACTCCAGCTGATGAACTGGGTAACGTCCCTCTGAGTCGCTCAGCTTCCTGCTTGCATAGGCTACTGGCCTGAGCCCTTCAGGATGTTCCTGATTCAGGACAGCTCCTATACCGTTCATGCTGGCATCCACGTGTAGTACGTAAGGCTTGGTGGGGTCTGCGAAAGCGAGCACAGGGGCATGTGTGAGGCAGTGGATGATTTTGTTAAAAGCTGTGGTACACGTGTCATCCCAGCGCTTTCCAAAGGGTTCGGATTCCTTGAAGTACTTCGTTCCATCCTTTTCCTTCTTCTTGTGACCAGATGTTGGTGGATACCCTTTGGTGAGTTCAGTCAATGGCCTCACAATGGCTGAATAACCCTTTATGAAGCGCCGATAAAACCCACAAAACCCCAGGAAAGATCTCAGTGACTTTAGGTCAGTGGGCATTTTCCAGCATGTTATGGCTTCAATCTTGGCTGGGTCTGGTGATACTCCAGCATCTGACACAATGTGGCCCACATAACGAACTTGTGACTGGCAAAACTGACACTTGTCAATCGAGACTTTCAGGCCACACTCCTGCAGACGGTCCAGGACTTTTAATAGCCTCTCTTCGTGCTCTTCAAGTGTGCGTCCGAATACGATGATGTCATCGAGGTAGACTATTACCTGGAGGAGGTGCATGTCACCAACGGCTTTCTCCATTAGCCGCTGGAATGTGGCTGGAGCTCCAGTAATCCCTTGCGGCATCCGTTCAAACTGAAAGAAACCAAGAGGGCATATAAATGCTGTCTTCTCTTTATCTTCGTCCGCCATGGCTATTTGATAATATCCGCTGCGGAGGTCCAGCACGGAGAACCACTTACTACCCGCCAAACAGTCCAGGGCATCATCAATACGCGGCGTAGTGTACTGATCAGGGACTGTACGAGTGTTTAGAGTGCGGTAGTCAATGCACATCCTGATTGCCCCACTCTTCTTGCGTGCAACTACTACTATGGGCGATGCATAAGGACTCCTGGACTCCTTGATGATTCCTGCTGCTAACAGTTCTTTAATGTGGCGGCGGACATCCTCAATGTCCACAGAGGTGCAATGCGCCTAGAGCGCTCTCTGAATGGTTTGTTGTCTCGCAGTCTGATGTGATGCTCGACACCGCAGGCTAACCCAACGTCCCACTCACTGGTGGAGAACACATCCCCTCTTTCAGACAACTTCTGACGCAGTCTATGTTCCCAGGCCTCAGGAATAGATGACTCATGAAATCAAACAACATTGGGTCTATTTGTTTGGAGCTGTTGTGGCATTCGGAAGGCACTGTGAGCGTGTCAGTGGGATACACATGGGCGACTACAGTTCCTGCAGGGATAGAAATATCCTTAGATGTTTCATTATGAATCAGGACCTGGATATTTTTACCATCTACTGCTGAAGATGGAAGTACTAAAGGAGTTATGAATGTTCCAGCTGGAAGACTGTCTTCCTCAGGGGAATCTACCACAAAGATCTCTTTTCCCAGAGGCTTTTCAGTCACCATTTTACAGAGAGCACATACTTCTCCCGTGATGGAACTACACAGTTACCAGGTCCTGTCCAACAAACCTTTCCTTCGGGCTTGTCAAGAGGAGCTTTCGTCTCTTGCTTCCGAGTCAGATGGATTGCAGGGTGTTTGCTCTGGATTCTCAAAACATGTGCAGCACTAGATCCTTCAGTATCATGACTGAAAGCTGTGAGACGTTTGAAGAAACTGGCATTAGTACCAGTTATAACTGGCACTTGGGGAGGACCTTGAGGATCAGGGCATACGAGGGCCAGAATGGACA
This sequence comes from Puntigrus tetrazona, assembly GCF_018831695.1. Taxonomy (NCBI): domain Eukaryota; kingdom Metazoa; phylum Chordata; class Actinopteri; order Cypriniformes; family Cyprinidae; genus Puntigrus; species Puntigrus tetrazona. Next base: position 8,087,451 of record NC_056700.1, read on the forward strand.
GTGACTCTTCCACTCCAGTTACAGAAACAGGAAAGTGACATCGACAACTATATACCCCTTGTATGGGTAATTGGATGAGCTGAGGCCCCATATTGACAATCCAGTCAGGGGTGAATGGGCACATCAGCGAGATTCCTGGAAAACCAGCTGTCAAACACGATCGTCACCTGTGATCCGGTATCTAACAGGGCTTGACATACATGTCCATTAAGCTTCACTTCCACAGTAGATGCCGGTCCAACTAGGCCTTTGGGAAGACTGCTGGACTCACTGATGTCTGTCTGACTCTTTTTGGAGAAACAGGCTTGGTTCTGGGCTTTTCTGCTGTTGTCGCTAGTCTCATACTTCTCACTCTTTGCTTGTCGAGAGAACGAATGAGCTTTTGAATTACTTGATCAGAATTTGGTGGAGCTTGACATTTTGTCGCAGTATGTCCGTCCTCCCCACATCTGTAGCAGAAATAATCATCTCTTGTTCTTGTTACTTTGCCTTTCAGGGACATGTACGAAGTGGAAGGTTTTGGCTGCCTCTCGGGAACTTGATGTGAGAGGTGAGTAGAGCTAACACTCATAATGGTCAACTGCTGCTGCAAATTTTCGATCTGTTTTCTTAACTCTTGGACTTCAGCATTGTCAGTTGTTTCATTCTTTATCTGTTTTTCTTTTGGTTTAATTACAAGGGATGAAGTAGACACTGTTTTGGACTCACCTCCACATATCTGTGTTCTTAACTCTTGAATCTCAGCCTTGAGTTCTTGGATGACAGAGGTGCTGGTTCTCTCTTCTTCATGAAAATGTATAGCTTTGGCTTTAACAGACATCCTGTGGCGAGATGCCTCACTCTCCTCTGCCTCCCGTATCTCCTTCAGTAGACTAAGAAAAGAAGGTGGGTGATTTTTTCTTTCTCTTAGCCGTAGCTGGAGCAACATCATGTCGGAATTCACGGCCCTCGAACTAACTGTTCAATTCGTACTTTATCCACTAGTCCTGGAGTTAATCCATCACGTTCTACAACTTTGTTGAGCATCTTTTCTATCCTTCGCAGGAATTCAGAGAGGGTCTCTCCAGTGTTCTGACGCATGAGACGAAACTTGAAATACAAGTCCTCACCAGACTCGGAGGTGCCGAATGTGCTCTCTAATGCTTCCAAGTACTGCAGGGCACTCGCCTCAGGATCTGAAAACCGGACAGCTCTTATGATCTCCAGAGCAGGTCCCTTCAGGCTTTCTACAATTCGTCGTCGTTTTTCTTTTTCAGAGCACTCACACTCCGTTATCATAAGCCTTGCTTGTTCAATCCAGGTTTCCATATTCTCCTCTCCTGGGGGGGTAGGAACTATGGCTGAAAACGTCATGCAGCGTCGGTATGCATTGGCATCACTGGGTTGCTTTACAGTCTTTTCCAGGACCTCACCCATGGCACGTATGATGGACTCAGGGGAACTGTCAGTTGTGCTGCGGGGAGTAAACAAAGTTTGTACGTCACTGAGTGATTTACCTTCTTTCATCAGGAACTTAGCAAGTTTCTCAGTAAAATCTCCAGAGGCAGTGTCAGGTACGGATTCTCTTGGTTGGACTGCTGTGATGGTCCATGGCTCTTTATTTTCTCCAGGTGACACTTCTGGAGGTAGGTGTGTGGTGTCAATGGCTTGTCTGCACTCACACAACGCAAAGACAAATCGTGAGGTAGGTCCTTCTCTTGTGTCTCTGACACGAACTCTTCCTAGGGCTTTTATGGTTTCCAAAGTCTCTTCCATCTTAGCCACTTCTGTGTGTACAGGTACATTACTCAACATTAAAGCATGACCCTCATCAACACCAACATCTTTGCACCAGCTGATTAACTCTGCTTGCAGGTAGGGTCTTTTCTCAGAGCCATGATGACTGTTTATTCACTTCTCGGTTACTTAAAATGAGGTGGCAAGATGTGCTTGAGCTTGGCTGGTCTGACCTGTCTTTTTCTTTTCAGGAATTCTTCAGTGACTTACCAGAGGGAGATCCCGGACGAGCCCCAATTTATGTAGCGCCCCCTACCTCCTTTTATAATGGCTTAGTAAGGAGCAGCACCAGGTTCAATAAACTAATGCCTAAGAGATGGTGTATTAAAAGGCCCCTCTGATGTCACTGAACTATATACTTTTCTTTTAGACAGTTAATCAGAATAAAATATATACTCACAGTTTGACTGATCAAGAATAAACTCTTTAGAATAAATAAAACACTTGAAGTAGAAGAAAATAAACAGAATTTAATTCCAGTAAATTGAAAGAGTTAGAAATAGATTAACTTTCAAGTAGAATTAAGCAGTAATACTATAATACTATCAAGTAGTATTCACACCATCAAGATGATCTCAAATTGGATACAAATTTAGCCCCAGAAAGGGAAATGTCACAAATGACTGGATAAGGGAAGTGAGCTCCGTATCAAATACACTTTGAGTTAACTGAGATAATCAACACACTGGTAATAAAATGTATACTGTAATGTGATTTTTGTGTAAAAATAACACTATGAATACTCACAAACCTAAAGCGCTGAATAACTTTGTATGAATTGATAATAAACACCGTGGGCCCACACGCACACACACACACTCTTATAACCCACACCGAAGCAGGCCTGAATCGTCGCTTGGGTACGTAGTGGCCGTGGAAACAGAAAAAACTGGCCTCTTCACTCTCCTGAGCAGCAAACAAATGAAAACCAGTGTACCTGGATTCCTTTTGAACTGTGATACGATCGCGGAAACTCCTGGTAGGCCTCCTGCAGATCCTCGTACTGCGCCGTCCCCGGTGGCCGATGTGGGTCACACTCCAACGCAGCCAGAGGAACCCCAGACCTCGCGGTGATCTGGAGCGCTATCTGGTTTCCTTCGGGACAATTACACGACGAAACGTCCAAAATCTCAGTCCTTCTGTCCTCGTTTGAAAGTTATTAACAAAAACACACTTTAAACACCGTCTGTCTCAGCACTCAAAACGAGTGGAATGACGTGACCGCCGTAACGGAAAAAACGAACATGGAACATACGAACATAAACAACACAATAAAGTAAATAACTTGTGTATACACACGCACTATATACACTTAAACGTATTAATTGGATGATTTATCAATTAATTTACTGTATTTCCTCCAGTATTTTCAGCTCAAATTTCTCCAATCAGTTCTATACTTTGCGGCACATCTCTTCTCTCCCTTATTAACCACTCACATCCCTTATTTTACCCGAGAGGGCGGGACTTAACACATACTACCCAATGAAAATAAAATTCATCCTAACATGTAGGGCAAAAGCAAGTTTCTTCACCTGTGCACCCCAATCAATGTTAATACCAAACCTGGCATTCTTAAAGACACAAGCACACATATTTTGTGACTCAGTATAAACAAATGTTAGACTCATTAATATTTCAGTTCTGAATGAGACTGAATGAAACAAACTCTAAATGAAGAAACGTCAACCCACAACACTCCAGAATTATATTCTAGTGGGTTACATATGTAACACAAAAGTTGGCTTAGACACTTGTGTATGTCAGCTTCTTGTGTTGTAATAATTTAGAATGTAAGTCATGTGTGTTTAGAACAACATAAGGGGTGAGTAAACTGAAGAATGGTGATTTTCGAGTGAACTGTCCCTTTAACTGCAAGAGACAACTCTCAGCTGCTAAAGATCATTGATCATAATAGATTATTGCATGCTGACATTCACAAAGAAAGAGAGAGGCTTCACTCTGAGCAAGAAATGAGATGTGAACTCATGAGGAGCAGCAATAGGGTGTTTATTTGTGAGAGTGTTGTTCTCCAAATGTGATTCTTTGTGTTGTTATCTGCATATGTGTTGTTTGAATTTCACTCCATTAGAATTAGTAATCCTTAATAGTATGAGCATAGCCTCTTATGTGTTTTCATGAGAAGTATTATGAAAGGCTACTTTATTACCTCTGACTGAACATGTCTGCTGGAAGAAATCTATCAGCTTCACTGAGAGGAAAAATTTCTCTATTACTGCAGAAGTAAAAGTGTAAAAAACGTAAGTGAACAGTTGCACATTATGACAGGGTAATAGGTTCTGAGAGACATCGGAATAAGACACTTTATTCACTTGGAAACCCATAAACACTTCATTTACATTTAATTTAGAAAATTTCATAGTAAATAGGAATAGTTTATTTATTATCATTTACTCATCCTTGTGACTGAACATGTTTATTCAAAGGTTTATGTTTAATTTAATATATAAATACAAACACATGCACGCATATAGTTAAGAAAATATGTTGTTGACATATTAAATATGTTTATATATAATATAAAAAATCTAAATATGTAAATGTGTATACATGCCAAGCTTTATTAAGTTGTTCTCTCATATTAGTTAAATCATAGTCACAAAAAGACAGAATTGACTAGTTTGTGGAAATGAGTTCTTCCAATTGTCTTTTAATTCATGGCTGCAATATCTCTTTTTTTGCTCATGTCAGGCCTCAATATTTATATGACCATTCGGAAATTTTAATTGCTGATCAGTATTTATTTAGGTTTTTGTTGCGCACAGTTGTCACTGTGAAAGCATGCTATCAAAAGTACACCATTGTTTTATTATTTACCCATAAAACGTGTATATTAGTATCTTAAAGGTATATCTTGTTTTACATTAATAAAACATCTTTAAATATATGTGTCAGGGCATGTTCACGTAAGGAGTTGACATACATGCATTTACACAACAATCACATATTACTGCATATTGTAAATAGCCTACGTAAAGTATATAAATAATACAATTAAAAACAGATATTAATTACAGAACAGAACTGCAATTTTATGATGAGTCATTATTGTCTATTATTGCTCTTGGTACTGTAATAATGATTATTCGATTATACATTGTAATAATTTAAAAATGTTTTTATGTGTGGGGAAACGGCTCATAATATACTTGCAAGCTACACAAACAAAACAAGTTAAGAACTGTTTATGAATTTGTTTATTGCTTTTTATGATTTAGAAAATCAAAACTTCATATTGGTTGCCATAGTAGCAAGGAGATTATTCAAACTGGAAATAAATTGCATACATAATGCGTGCAAATAAAGTTTCCCTTCATTAAAGAAGTCTAGGACATCTTTAGCTTGAGTTACGCACTCTCGCAAAAACTCCTGTTATAGTCACTGAAGCTGTCTAGTGTCACGGATTGGTCAGGCTCAATCACCACCCAATCCCAGCGATCAGTCTCACCTGAATTTTTAACACCTGCACCCCATTCTGGATCAATCACCTCACCCAGCATAAAGAACACGCCACAGCTCTTCAAAGCTGACATCCTGCCTGATTCTATTCTTGAAGGCTTGAACTTTGACTTTGGATCTGACTCCTGTTTTCTGTCCCTGTTAGTGTGCTCACTGTGGTTTGTGCTTCCCTATCTCCCATGCTCCTGGTTCTCTAGTTCACCACCGATCCTGTGTTCCTGTTTTCGTTTGATTGAAAGACTGTGCCTAGTGCCTCATGCTGGTTAAATAAATACTTTCCGTTTGATTCTAACTCCTGTCTCTGTCTGCTTCCATAACAGAAGCTCTGACCAAACACTAAAAGGCAGGATGAGTGGACAGGACCAGATGCAGGAGTTGGTTGACTTGCTCTGTCAAGTTGTCATAAGCCAATGTCTAGTGCCCTTTCTGTCCTGGTTGAGGAGTGCAAGGGCTTCATACTACAGCTGCATCTATTACAGAATGAGCTAAGATAGCCTATGTCATTTCTCTGCTAACAGGACCAGAGCTAAAATGGGTAGTCCATCTGAGAAAAGATGGGTTTTTGCCATACAGACTACACAACTTCCACTTCCAAGAGGTTTTCAGAAGTTCCGAGGACGAGTCAGCAATTGAGTGATTACACCACTTACGCTAAGTTACCATGTCTGTTTCAAAATATGCCTTCAAGTTCAGGACTCAAGCTCAAGTTCAGGCTGAAATGAGGAGTCACTGCTCCCCACCTACCAGCAGGTACTCAAGCCCTGTGTGCATCTACAGCTTGCTTCTGAGGATGACTCTGGACTGGAGAAGCCCTCTAGAATGTGACCCTGAACCCATGATGGTCAATGATCTGATTACCAGTGGCTGACCTCGAGGCTGTCTGTTGTGGCGCTAGTGGGCATATGATCCAGGCATACCCCTCACGTCCAACTCAGCCTGTGGTGAGTGTCCAGTGCTCATCTGCTAATATGCAGCTGATTAATACAAATGTATTTCTTACTGCCTCTGTCTCTTTTTAAAATCCTGAAATCGGGCCAGCAATACTTCCGAGTGTTGCCCAATTCTACCCAAGCCACCTAGGGAATTTCCAGTGGAGTTACCAGTCAATGCCACTTCTGTACAGTCAGAGAGACCAGTCCATCAAATTCCTAAGTGCTATGCCCCTTTTAGCAATGTTTTCTGCTCCAATGAGCTACATGGCTACCAACTCATCCACAGATGGGATTGTGCCATTGATCTGCTTCCGGGTGAGCCAGTTCCCCAGGAAAAGGTTCATCCCCTATCACTTCCTGAACAGAAGGCCATGGAAGAGAATGTGGAAGAGTCTTTAAGCATCCGCCTCTAAGTCCCATGCTGCTTCAACTTTCTTTGTTGGTAAAGAGAAGAATGAAGGCTATCCCTCAACAAGATAACAATACAGATCCCATACACGCATTTTAGGTATTAAAGGAAGCTTTTACCTTTGCTACTATTCTAGTGCATCCTGATCCTGAGAAACCCTTCGTGTTGGAAGTGGATGCTTCCACAACAGGAGTTGCAGCAGTGTTGTCGCAGCAGCAGGGGTGCAACCCAAACTCCATGTGCTTTTTCCAGAAGCTGAGCCCAGCGGAGCGGAATTATGATATTGGCAACAGGGAGTTGCTTGCCATCAAGCTAGAGCTGGAGGAATAGAGGCATTGGCTAGACGGTGCTGTTCAACACTTTCACAGTTCTCACTGACCAAGAATCTGCAGTATTCGAAAGAGGCAAAGAAAACTGAATATGTGGCAGACGAGGTGGGCGTTCTTACGCGCTTTAACTTCTTTCTCATATTGCCCAGAGCCCAAGAACGTGAAGGTGGACACCTTTTTCCGTCTGTATGCTGCCGGAGAGTAGGTAGACATGAGAATATGCTGTGAGCTCCCTTTAGTATATTGTCAGGCCCATCGAATGAGGTCTATCTCTATCTGCTGTGAATTGAATCTCATGTTTACATATGTGCACTTTGCATGAATGAATTCTGCATTCCTACAGGTTCTCAAAATGGCAGTGTTTTCAGCAGTGACTAATACATTCTTCTGATTGGCTATTGCTATTTATATTATTATTTTTTATTTTTTTTAAATTAGTATTTAACTGCAATTGATCACTTGATGTGCTTTAACTTCTGATTTTTCTAGTGGTAGTGTTACTTTGGAATTTTTTTTTTACCCTCAATAAGCAACAGAACATCCCAAACTTCCAAACGTTCTTTAAAACATTCCAATTAAGGTGTCTAAATGAAGCAAACAATGAGATTCAGATGCAGGAATTAGTTGTTCAAAGTTAAATATGAGTTTGTGAGTGTCTCCAATATCAATAAATGAACCCATCATTAAAAGGTAATTAATTTCAGCCCAAAGAAAACCAGCTGTTACGAGGGGAATGAGCAGGCTGAGAATGCAAAATGCTGATAAGGCAGAGCGAGAGAGTCAGCTTAAAGGGAAAGTTTAACATTAAACAGAATGCCACAAAATAATTAAGAGGGCATAGCATCCACTTCACATATTGAATACCGATTTGTAATGAAACACATCTCAGTCTGCCATATTTAAGTGTACGATTAATGTGTAATTATTCCTAGCTCTACAGATTGACAAGAATATGAAGCAAGTGTTTAATTTATGCATTGCAAGAGCAACATCTAATTGATTTCTGCCCTCTTTACCCATCCCCAGTTCTGAATGCTGTTGAAAGCCTTTTTTCACAATGCAGACAATGATGATTGCAGGTCTGAAGAAACTGCTGGGACAGGATGTTAAAAACCTAAATAAATCACTTTTAATCACCTGTATGTGAAACGAAACAGGAAAATGTCATTTGAATTAAAATTTTCTAGCATTCATCTTATTGTAATTAGACATAATCTCATAATGAGCTTATAGACCTGGAAGAAGAAAAAAAATTGCCAGGAAGCACTGCTGTGATACAACATTTTTCTTTCCTTTTTAAGCAGAGGACTGGAGTCATTCATTTCATCATCTGTGGGCACAGATACTGTCGAACAGATTGTAGGTCTGAGGTTCAAACCTAATGATGCAAGTCTGTCACAAGACCTTCAGTCACTGCCTGAAATCACTGAAATGAAACTGAGAACTAGCCTTTGGTGCTCAAAGAGAATCAGCTATGAAATCAGCTTTTAATCTGTAAAACATTGGCACGGCAGCTTTTCCAAAGAGCAGATATTGCTCAGTGATGACAGTGAACAATGTGTATACAGTGGGGTCCAAATGTCTGTGATCACACTGGAAATCAATGCTTCAGAATCGTTTTTTAAAAAATAATCTCAAAGTTGGTATAGAAATAGGTAAAGCACCACAGCATATGCTAGTAAATAATGGAAGTGCGTTCAGAAGTTTGGGTTCTGGAAGAGTTTTTGGTTACACTCATTACAGTGTAATTATATTTAAGGAGTAATATTAACTATATGTATTTGCTATATGGTTAGGATTAGAGTTTGGCTTAAGGTTACTTGAATGTAATTATACACAATGTATTGTTATTATAATAGTAAGTATAGATGTAACACACATTTACCAACTATTCATTTAATTACAAAAAAAAAAAAAAATATATATATATATATATATATATATATATATATATATATATATATATATATATATATATATATATATATATAAATAAATAAATATGATTTATTTCTGCAATGGCAAGGCCAGATTTTCAATAGCCATTACTGCAGTTCCACATGATCTATAAATTATTTCCACAGAAATCATTTTATTATTCTGATTTGGTTCTTAAAATTTAATAACACCTTCAATTATTATTTTTTTCCCTTACTAGGTTCAAATGTTTGAATAGAAATGTATATTAACATTTGCTATAAAAGCCACCAAATGAAGATAAGTTATTATAGCTGGTTTGTTTTATATTTCACTGTCATTGAACATAAGCTCTTTATTAGCCTATATTTATTTATATATTTGTTTTATTTGTTCATCACATGAAATAAAAATTTAAACAGTTGTGGGTTAGGGCCAGGTTTCCGATAACGACTGATCTTAGAGCTAAAGTTTATTGTTTCATGTGATTTCCCAAAAATGCATTGAACTCAGTCGCCATGTGGCCATGCTTTGAGTGCTACTTAGGAGTTGCTCTCCGCTGGTCAAGTGCTGAAATGTCAATTTGTAAAATGGCTCGTAATTGTAGTACTCGTTTATTGAAACGTTAACCTAATGCTACATTCCAGAAAGCTCAGATATAGTATAATATACTACTTTAAGCATAATTTTTTATATAATTTATATAATAACAATTATATAGGCTATATCATTTACATTTACATTTAGTAATTTAGCAGATGCTTTTATCCAAAGCGACTTACTTAGGAATGGAAATAATCAAAATCAACCAAAGAGCAATGAAAAGCAATTATATAACTAACTTATTATATAAGTCTCAGTTAGCTTAACATAGTTTTAAAATGCAATTTTTAATTTCATTTAAAAAAATTTTATTAATTTAACTCGATCAACAATATCCCCACATTGAGACATTAAACATTGTAAATTACACGTGCTCAGTATAAAGGTCAAACATTTTATGATGTCATTAAATCTGGTTAAGATTCTGTCCTAAGCATTGAATGAAACACCTCTTTTAAGTAAATAAAGCACACATGACTGAAATAAGGTAAGAGCAGTGGAATGTCTGAGCTGACAGCACTGCATTCAGCAGTCGACCTCCTCTCTCTCTGGCAGTCGGGCCCCATGGAGGGAGCCACTCAGATACCTGTCACCATTCTGCTCTCAACATCCCAGCAGGGGAGTCCCTAATCAGACTGCAGAATGAAGAATTTGTGGGGGCGACTACAAAGCCTGAGATGTATTCCAATTTCAGCTACATGGGAACAAGAGGGACTGCTCTGTATGGCTTACTAAAAGCACACAAGGCTTTTTTTTTCTAAGCCAGGCACACCATACTGATGGTTTTGGTAAAATTGAATTGAAATGAGAGGATTTGTTCTGTAACTGCAAAATACCAAACTCGCCTGTCTGCTGAAATGATATTCATCTCATTTATTACTGAACAATCACACATGTCTTTTGCATATTTTGTTTTGTTTACTTCATGCTTTTTGGCGAAATAATGCATTTTATGCATTATTCATCGACTAAGAATCAAATTATTCAACCAAAAATAACTTTAAGAAATATTTGTAGAGAGAGAATTTGATTTGGTTTTATTAGCAAATAACCAAAATTCACAATCCCTCAATCCCAACATGTTTATCATACAATTAATTTTAATTTCATTTTAATTTGATGCAGAATCTCTTTGGGATTTTTAATGCACTTTAAATGAGACAATAACAAAACAAACACCTTCATAATTAATTAACTGCTTCAAAAACAAATGTGTGCACTTAGGCCTCCAAGTTATTATTTTTCTCTTTAATTACTGTGAATTAGATGTGAGTAAAAAGCTCAGTATACCCACGTGGGTTTTGTTTTAAAATGATTGCGCATTTATTTGTTTTTTATTATTTTAGCTTTGAGACCCAAGGCCTGACTGTTGGGGGCCTCAATCTGAGCGTCACCCAAAAATAAAACATTAATGTAGGTAATATTAATGCAAACAGATAAACGGTGCTGTAATGTGTGTCAATAAAAATGTAATAAAATAAATGCAACCTATTTAAAATCAAAGATGCATATGAATACTATACTTTAATTACAAAATAAATGAATGAAATCACATCAGCAAATAATTAGTCATACTTGTGAATCCACCCTTGGCCAAACATATAATCTATTAATGCTGTGCATGTCATAAAAGCAAGAAACTGTTATGATATAAAACATCAGTCATATTTTTGTGATACTCTTTCAGCTTTGTTCAAATGCTTGCTAACAAGCTAAGTATAAAAACTATACTATCTTGTGCATAAATCAATTTTGAGATTGAATATCGAATTTCCCAATCTGATTTAAATCTGTACTCCAGTGTATTGTTCAGCTCTGTTGAGTTTGAAAAACGCAATAGCATTTGACAGAGACTGTTTTCTTAACCACTGGAGACGAAATGCAATTAGGCTGAATTCCCAGGACAAACTGGTACATTAACTTTATCACAATATTATTTAATGCTCAATGGTCAATAAATAGTCCTGTGGTGCAATTATATGTGCCTCTTGGTAAGTCATATATTGTATGTGAGTAATACGTTTACTCAATTTGAAGAAACCAAGGCTAAGAATAGTTGAAAATAACTTTTTGCAAATCAAGTGAGGGTCAGTTGATTTTGTCACACCCATAGATTTTTTTGTTGTGTTTTCATCCCCCATGTGCTCAGTGTGACAGTTTTTCCTTGTGTTTGATTAGATTAGTTAGTTCACCTGTTGCAGTGCCTAGTTTATCATCCTCACCTGTCTGTCCATCGTTACCAACCCTATTTTAGCTGGATTCCATTCCCTTTGCCTTTGATTCATGTTTTTACATATTACCATCTGTATGGTTTCATTAAAGGCTATTTGACTTTGTCTTCCTCAATCGTACAGGTTGATAGGCCACGTTGGTGACAGATTTATCGTGTCTCTTTAGTTTTTTTTAGTCTCTCTATATATGTCTTTTCACCCTAGCATTCAAGTACTTGGCTTTTCAGTGGGTTCATTCTTAAATTATTATGTTTGCTTCCTTCGATCCTGGATATGTGGTTATGTCCATGGTCTGTTTTGTTCTGTTTACGTTGTTGCCATTGCAGTTTTTTTGTCAAATGGAGCTTTCACTGTCATGAAATAAAAGACCAAGGCAACTAAAACAGAAATAACATAAACCTTAAAAGCAGAAAATGATTATCTAGATGTCAAAACAAATCTCATTCTGCTGTCATCTTTAGAGAAAAGTTTGTGCTCTTGATTGCTTTGGCAATTTGCAGAGCTTCAGTCAGCGGAACAGACATCTTTAAGCGGATCAAAAATGCATTGAACAGAAAGCACCGCAAGAGAAGTTTGAAAACGTGTCTTTGATTTCATTTCCTATTAAGCAAGAAAATAGGTATCTCTCATCCCGAAAGGATTTCAAATGACCATCAGATCTGGTAACCTTTTCAAAGATGAATCACTTTGAAAACGGATATTTAAATAAAAAAAGTGAACACAGTGTTGTTTCTGATACCGCTGAAGAGAAAGTTCCTCAAAAATGTGAAGTTAAAGTATGAGAAACTTGATTAAAGTATGGCACCCTTTGATTTAGTGACATTCAAATAAAGAACCTGAGCTGTTCTTTAATGATGTAATGTAACTTAGAGTTTAGACGCTGATACATGCAGCCTCAGTTGCTGACCCTAAATAATGACTTTAGACCAGGCTGCTTCTTGGGGTTGAATTATGACTCTGCCATTTATGCTAGGAATTTCATTTTCTACAGCCATAGGCCACTTCATAATTGAGGTTTTTTTTTATTATTACTCAAAATGTTACATTCATGAAATCATAGGCATCAGACTGATAATTCATAAAATTATAAATCAAAACTGCTTCTGTGAATGTAACATGATTTGCGATCATGTTATTAGCTGCTGAGTAAAATTATGGTAATATTACACAAGTACAGTTGCTTCGCTTTTTTTAACACATGCAGGCAGAAAAATAATCAGAACTTTGGGTATTGGGTACAGAGTATTGGGTTTCTTTAGTCTGAAAGAGAGAGAGAGAGAAAGAAAAGATGAATGTGATTGCTAACATATAAGAATCATTCAGCTCTACTTTCATTGTTACAATACATCTTACATATTGAGTCTTTTACTTCAAACCTTGGATGAATTGATTTACAATAAAATGAACAATCTAACTGCCGCTCCTCCTTTGTTTCAGTTGAGCACCTTCTCAAAAGAGATACAAAAGTATTAACCCTGAATTGTGATACGTGTCTTATACTATTGGTGTGCCTTGCAGTGTGTCTGAATAAGAGAACTGAGAAAAGTAATAGACGGATTTTTCATGCTACCTTTTAAAATAATTGGTGGGAAATAATTGTCACACACAACACACAATCCAAAATAGATCACCGAGTTAGAATCATTAAAGGCCACCTATTATGCCCCTTTTTACAAGATGTAATGTTGGCCTTGGGTGACCACAGAATGTGTCTGTGAAGTTCCAGTCCAAAACACCACAAACATAATTTATTATAATAACTGAAAATGTCATTTTTGTGTTGTGTCTAAAATAGGACTGATTTGGAGTGTATCCCTTTAAATGCAAATGAGCAGCATATTCCCACATCCACTCCAGAAGAGAAAGTCATGTATATATCTCTCTGTGTTGCATCTGCATTGCAGCCCATAAAAACAGTTCAGCTGTACGTATAGAAATTCAAATGCACTGAAAGTGGAACATAACAGCGTAATATTGCAGAACTCGCGCCACACTACCGAATGAATCTTGAGCTATGAATGCTGCAAACTAATCTCACAAGCTTGCCGCTGATCAGTAAAAATACTTATTGTACCCTCACAAATACAGTCAAAATGATCTGCGCCGTGACGACATGGCATTCACAAAGGAGTCTCGAGTGATACATGTATTTAGGTAAATTTTCAGGCGCATTACGTTAAAATATGTAAATAATTCACAGCGTCCTCAGCAGCTCTGATGTTGGAAGAAAATGCCAATGTAAGACTCTTATGTTCAGTCTTACATTCAAACACAGAGCACCGGGACTGCTTGCAAGACACTGTTGATATTACAGTTGCTCAGACGCAGAGAAAATGAAGGACAGGGTAACCGCTGAGGGCCGAAACTATAGCAATGCAGTGCTGTCAAACAACTCCCATGGCCCGGCCCTCCAATATGTGATGTCACACTGCGGTGTGAGTCAAAACGGCAGGCGTAATAAAATTGACTTGGTTTAAAGAGGATTAAAAAAAGAGGAGTGGGCAGATTTTTTTATTATTGTGGTGTGGTTGTGTTCACACACTGCATTAATGTCCTAACATCAGGATTTTGCATAATAGGTGCCCTTTAAGATAGTTATGCCTTTGACATGCAAAGGTTAGGAGATTGTTTTGAGGAGCACTTGTGGCTCAGGACTATTGAGCTACTTGTCAATTGCTGTAGTCACACCATGAGTGAGTTTTCACACTTAGTAGAGCAGCAACTCTCGACAAATCAAGACCCATTCAACTGGAAATAGCATCACCAACTGTGTGCTAAAAGTGCAAGGCCTACAAGACCATTAAGGTCCAAAATGACTTCATCCACTTGATGAACTGTTGAACTTACAACCTTAAACTGTATCGAGCAAAATGCTCAGAGCTGCATTTCCCAAGCAGATTCCTAGAGGCCCCCCAACATTACATAGCGGCGTCTCAAAGTGGAGTTCACGCATTTCAGAGTACATATTTCAAGTGCGATTGTGTCACAGCTTAACTACATAAGCTGTCCCAATTAAAAATGTGCACTTCGAAGACCACATTTCAAGGTTGATTGGCGCAACAAAGGCTGTCGTAATTCGAAAGCATCTTCTAATGCTTTACCCTCTGTTTCCCAGGAAAATGAAGTGTACATCTGAAGGACACTTCACACACGACCATATCCCAGAATTCATAGCATGCAGATGTCAACAATATTTTTATTCAAAGAACAAAACTGATGTAAGTGTAGTCTCATTTAGTCAAATACCTAGCGAAAAAAGTGTGAAAAGCCATTTTTTTCAACACAAAACCCACAAACAATAAGACAACTTCTATATAATGCAATAGTCTTTCTGTTGTTTTCCATGTTGTGTTGCTGTCATGCAGTATATGCCCACAAATGTTTATCCAAATTTGAGCACTTGGTTTTGTATGCATGTCCTGCTGTGTCATATTTCCTACTGTTGCACCAATTTGTACATATGTTTAAATATGTTGTACATAATTTCAAAGATTGCACCACTGTCTAGTTATTTTTTAAGTGTTTCCATTTTCTCGTGTCGTAGGACTGTTCTATAAAAAAATAAACCTGTCTAGGAAGGACCTAAAAATACACAGAAAGCAAGTTAATAGACACATTTTTGCTAAAATTCATTGTGCTGTTGTTGTTGTTAAGAGGCATGGTTTATTTGCTCTGCGTTGGGATGGCAATTGTCCTTGGACTGCGCTGCTCAGAGAGGACATCAGATTCTAGAAAGAGTAAGAGAGAAACAGAGGAGAGAAGATCACTGGAGAGCATGGGGAGACAATAAACTATTTATTAACTCTTCTTTTTTGATGTCAGATTGTCCGTGTAACAACCTAATTTACGTAGTTTATTTTTGTGATGAAAAATGAAATGAAATAAGTTGTATGAAATACATTATTTTGTGCAATTTAATTTATTTGTAAATGAGCCTGAGTACTTTCTGTAATTGTTGTTTAATAATCAGGGACACCTGTTGGAGCTATTAGGAAATCCTTCAGAGGCAGAGCGTCTCAAGCACTTCAAAGGGTTCTTTGTGTGCTTCGGAGACAAGGCCTTCGAAGTCTGTGCACTCCAGTTTGGGACACGGCTGATGTTTTTAATGTCTCCGTAATCAAACACACCTGATTCAGATATTTAGCTCATTAGTAGAGACCTGAAATGGGTGTGCAAGACAAAAAAAGAGATGCAAAATATCCAGCGCTGGAAACCACTGGCTTAGAGAACAGTTGAAAGATGTTTGCGTATACCAGTAATATGAACAACATATAGTAGTATACACTACCTATCAAACGTTTGGGGTTGGTAACATTTTGACTGTTTTTGAAAGAGGTCTCTTACGGTCATTTATTTGATAACATATAGTATATGTACATGATACATGAAGTACATGATATACATATATAGTATATGTATATATATTTACATATATAGTGCACAACAAAGAAGATTTTAATCCACAGACTTTAATAAACGCAACAGGAAAATCAACAGCGCAAATCCAAACAGCACAGCAAGTCCACAAACACGTGATCTATAATAACTAATAACTCAAAGGACAGGCTTTGACACAATTAACTGAACACAGGCAAACTGAATAATGTGATCAATGTAAAGCTATGTCAGAGAGTCCCTATGCTGTGATAGTATTATTGTGAAATACAGTATTTAATATTTTATTTAATTTCTAATGTACAGTAATTTAGTTTTGTGATATATTTTTATTAGCCATAATTCCATTCTGCAGTGCCACATGATTCTTCTAATATGCTAATTTACTGCTATATAAATATAATTATTGTTGAGAACATTTGTGCAGTTGTGCTTCGTAATATTTTTTATGAACACCATGCCATATTTTGTTTTTAAAGATGTGTTAATGAATAGAAAGTTCAAAACAAATACACAGTTTTGCAAGGTTCTAAAGCAAATGCAAAGTTCAAAACACCCTCTTTATTTTCGCATTAGCAGCCAATGAGCTTTCTGTCTGGCTTCACATACTTGACTGTAGCAGTTCGAGCGCACTTCCCCCAGCTCCACCTGTATAGATCTGCTACAGGTTAATCACATACGTTTAAATGGGGGTCATTTCATATATTTTATCCTTTAAAAATATTTGAACATTTGAATATAGTGTATTTAAAGATAATCCACAGATGCATAATTTGCCCTATTGCAGTGGGTTCCAAAATGTCTAAAATCTGTTGATGCTTTTTTATCATGTTAGCATGATTTGCAAATGTTACAAAGGGCATTTTTTTTACTTCATTTGAAGAAGGAAATCTATTCAAGATATCGACCAAAATTGACATTTGACATTTGACACAGGGCAGAATTTTTAAATATTATTCATTTTCATTACATAAATACGTGATGTCTGAATAAACTTGACTTTTTTACTCCTTTATCTCTACATCAAGATTTAAATGTTCAATGTAATCTCAGACTCTTGAATGCAATTAAAAGTCAATGCCAATGAGGTTTAATTTGCTTTAAGCTTTATACTCGAAATTTTACTAGACTTACACAACCTTTATACACGTGATTCTCCATAATGTCATAAATGTTCATTAGCCATTCACATGCACACACACATTCATGCGCACAATTATGCTCCTCCTGTCTGGATCGCTCATTAATAATATCTTCCAGGTAAACAAATAATACCAAAAGCTGTAAAACTGGTGCACTAATCGGATATTCATCACATTGGTGTATAAATGACTTCAATACAAGGAGAACAAGATCCTGTGGTAGGCATGGGAACAGGAATCCTACCAGAAGACATTTTCAACTAGTCATTTGTGCAGCAATCATAGCCCAAGACATTATTTTTCAAATTACCCTTTCTTATGTCTTGCAATATAACATTTCTGGATAAAATCAGGATATGAGGACATTGCCCCAGAGGCTGACCCTTTCCAATTAGACAAAGAAGATAAAAAAGGAAGGATGGGAGAGGAAGATAAGGAAGGAAGCCACGAAGGGGGAAAAACATTTTGTCTGTTAGATAATTGTGTTTTATAGAAGAGCATAAAATGAAACCCTTTCACATACAGAAATGTTTAGAGGATATACAATGAATATGACTGAAAGGCCAAAGTATTTACTGAGTGGTCAAGTATGCTATTTATAAAAAAGTACATGAAAACACAGTCTCTAACCTTTTTTCTGAAAGTCTTCCGACTGGTTTGCAATTGATCTGTCACGGGTGTGATAGGCACGAGAGCAGACAAAGACTATAAATGAAAATAAACTTATTTTAATCCACTTCAGGGATGAAATAAACAATATACATACAGGCGGGCAGGCAGATAGACGGAACCAAATCACACGCATATAAGGACGAGATCGGACAAACGGAACTGAAAACACAGGACTTAAATACACCGGGTTAAATGACTAAATTAACTACACAGCTGATGACAATGACAATTAACGAACTAAAGGCAGGGCACACAGAGCACATGGCACACGACAAAAACATAAACAAAGAGTCCAGAGACGTGACATTACACCCCCCTCCCGGAAGGTGCGTCCTCGCACCTAAAGAGGAACAAAAACAAAACGACTAGGAATTGGGGATACCGGGTCTTGGGAGGAGGTTCTGGTGGAGGACGGCCCCCAGGAGGGAGTAGACAGACAGTCCAGGGAGGAACAGACGGAGGGAGGAGCCAGGGAGAAGACAGGAGGAGTCCGGAGCAGGAGGAGATCCAGAGCCCAGCTATGGTGGTCCACGGTGGAGCCGACGGAGGGAGGAGCCATGGAGGAGGAGCAGCCATCGACTCCATGGGGCCGACCGACGGCGGCGGAGCAGGTGGTGGAGGAGACTGAGGCGGAGACGGAGAGCCGAAGAGCCAGGGTGACGTCGAGGCGCTGGAGGTCCAAGGCGACGCCGCAGGCTTCGGCGACTGACACGGAGACGGGGGACAGGAAGGACGCGGCGGAGCCAGAGCGATTGAGGACTGAGGTGAAGCCGGAGGGAAGGAGGAGCCTGAGAGAGCCGGTGGGATGGAGGGACGAGGTGAAGCCGGAGGAGAGGAATCCCGAGGCGACGGATGGTCGACGACAGACCAAGGCGGAGCCGGAGGGACGATGGAGCCTGGTGAAGCTGGTGGACTGACGGACCACGGTGGAGAGGAGGGAGCTAGGAGCCCAGGGGGAGCCGACGGGTCTACGAGCCGAGGAGGAGTCTGGGTCTCGGAGGCAGGACGGCGAGGCGAGGGATCCTTCAACCTCGACGGCGATGGAGACCGGCAGACCCGTGGCGAGCTCTGGATGGTGAGCTGAGGGTGAGCGCAGGGGCTGCTGGGATCCATCGGTGGCGTATGACCAGGGTGGGAGGGAGGAAAACTGGAAGCGCACGAGGCGCGGGCACTGGAGGGAGCGCACGTGGCGCGGGCACTGGAGGGAGCGCACGAGGCGCGGGCACTGGAACGGGACGGAGCGCACGTGGCGCGGGCACTGAACGGGATGGAGCGCGCGTGGCGCGGGCACTGAACGGGACGGAGCGCGCGCGGCGCGGGCACTGGAGGGAGCGCCGAGGCGCACGTGGCGCGGCACTGGAGGAGCGCCGCGAGGCGCCGGGCACTGGAGGAGCGCGACGAGGCGCGGGCACTGGAGGAGCGCACGCGGCGCGGGCACTGGAGGAGCGCACGGCGGCGCCGGGCACTGGAACGGGACGGAGCGCACGTGGCGCGGCACTGAACGGGACGGAGCGCACGTGGCGCGGGCACTGGAGGGAGTTTTGGGGGATCCAGCAGCCCTAGGTGGGAAACCAGCTCACCCCCAGCCGATGTGCAGTGGACGGAGCTCCACTCCGCGCTCTCCTTGCAGTCTGCTGGCTCCACCGTGGTGAGCTCCGTTGCTGGCTCGCGCACCTGGTCTGACGTACTCGGCTCGGGTCCTGTTACGCTCCACGGCTCGGTCGCTCTCTCTGGCGATGGGTCCGTGGTTACGCTCGACTCCGCCCCCGTGTCAGCGGTGGGCTCAGGCTGGGGCTCGACCATGCGGTGGAGGGATGAGCTGGGCTCTGGATCCTGAGTGGGGCTGGTGTCGTTGTCCTCCAGTGCAACAGTCCTCGACGATTTGCACGACACCAGCACCCACTCGACGTACGCGGCGATGCTCTCTCGAGGACCGCTCCCGGACAGCTGCGCCTGATTGGAAACGTTTAGTGCGCGGAAGTAGATTCCGCACAGAAAGCTGTCCGGGTAACGAGAGTCGTTGGCCAGGTGGAGGAATAGCGCGGTATATTCCTCGAGAGAGCAATCCCCCTGCTCCAGCAGGAGGATGAGGAAATTCGGGTCTTGGTACGGGGAATACATGAAAACAAAATAAAAGAAATAATCGCCGCTAAACTTGTACTTTTGTACGGTCCGATCTTCTGTCACGGGTGTGATAGGCACGAGAGCAGACAAAGACTATAAATGAAAATAAACTTATTTTAATCCACTTCAGGGATGAAATAAACAATGTACATACAGGCGGGCAGGCAGATAGACGGAACAAAATCACACGCATATAAGGACGAGATCGGACAAACGGAACTGAAAACACAGGACTTAAATACACCGGGTTAAATGACTAAATTAACTACACAGCTGATGACAATGACAATTAACGAACTAAAGGCAGGGCACACAGAGCACATGGCACACGACAAAAACATAAACAAAGAGTCCAGAGACGTGACATGAACACAGCACTGTATGGGGAGGCATTAAAAAGATCCGACTGAAAAAATTAAAAAATAAACAGCAGATCCAACTGGAAAAAAAAAAATGGTCTTGGTAAGAAATATGTATGGAAGTTAATAATATGAAATATAGCCTGATGTGTAAAATAAGACACTATAAGATACAGCTGAATCTGCAAATAAGCTGCAACCTGCCGCAGTGGAAATTAAAAGAGTGACATGCGTATAATATAAACAGCAATAAACGTGAATGTGCGGACTTTAATTTTTATTACAGTAAGAATACCATGACCTTTGAAATCGGGATATTCAGCTTATGTTTTTTGTTTGTCCAAGGCAAGGAGAGAGTTGAGGTGAGGATAGATTTATAATACAAAGTATTCAACAGCACCAGGAAAATGCAGGAGAAATGCAATCCAGCTTATACATTGACAATCACGGACCAAGAACTGAACCGACCCAAACCTGGCGGGGATTTGTACAATATGAGTAACTCAGCTAGAAGCAGATAATGAACAAGGAGCATTCCAGACTCAGAACATGTGACAGCTGTGTGACGTGTTTCCATCTACCTATTTTTATGCACATTTACGAATAGCCCATTAAAAAATGAAAAGAAAAGAAAAACTCTGGATAGAAACGGCAAGATGTGCAGGATGTACTTTAATAAGAAATGTGCATGATGTACAGGTCACAAATAATGTATCACATAAAAATAATTTAAAAACCTTTTAAAAACTTTTATTAAAAAAATTTAAAAAGTACTATTTAGTGTTAGTTTATTAGGAAGTTTTTGCTCTCTTTGACTTGTTGGGTGTGTAAAAGGTTTATGCAATATTTCAGTTTTGTGCACAAGATAAATTTACATCTTTGGATGGAAACTTCACTTATATGCACAAATAATTTGAACAGTGTGGCATTGTGCTGTGTTGTACTTCTACTTGTTGAAAAAACAGCTTTTTTAGTTACTGCATGTGCAACACCGCAAACAATAAACAAAGCTCTGGGTAGAACAAGCTTTAAAACTTTGTGAAAGATGAAATGAAGCTCTTGAAAAATCTTGCAACACATGCAAGCAATAGTAACTCGTGTGACTCGCAGCAAAAACAGACTGAGTGAGGGCAGTTTTAAGCGCAAACACATAAATAACAAGGAAATAAAGTGGTCATGAATAAAGAGCTCAGTAACGGCAGTCAGAGGCGAGGCACCCTGTGACAGTTGGGTAAAACAGACAGAAGAAGCTCTGGGAAGTGTCCCGTCCATCTGTCATCTTTAGATGGCTCAGCTGTTCTAGGGGCTGCGGACCCTCATCTCAAACCCCACTCCAGTTGAGAGCTTGGCATCTGCACAGACACAGGAGGGACCACGCAGTGGTTCCTTCATAATTATAGTTAAAAAAAAAAAACTACTTGTAGCATTAGGTGCAATTAATTCATTTATTTTTAAACCGCTTAATTAGGATTTAAGTAGGACATTATATGCTTTAAATTTAACTTTGTAAAATACAGTACTTTATTGCTTTTGTTTTAATATGTTTCTCAGCTTATCAAAAAAGTACACTTTTTTAATGTATAACACCTTTTTTTTTAAAGGGGCCCTTTATTATGCTCCTTAAAAGATGCTAGTCTCAGGTGTCCCCAGCATGTGTTTGTAAAACGTCAGCTCAAAATAATTTATCATTCCATGCTGTAAATGCCCTTTCTTGGGTGGAAGCAAAAACATGTCGTTTTTGACTGTGACTCTTTAAATACAAATGAGCTGCTGCTCCCCATGCACTTTGGAAGAGAGCTGTGCCTTCACGGTACATGCCTCGAGTCATTTTATATGTAAATAGCTGAAATGGCAGTAAAGCCATTGTCTTTACCTTGCATATTATGAAAGGTGTGTGTACGGTGATTTTTCAGCTGATGTCATAGTTTCAAGTCTAAAGGGATTGGCATGGTGATGTACACGACAATGTTAATGTGTTTGGTCTTGGTGGAATGGATCTGCTACAAGCAAGTACAGAGACTTGCAACTGCCAGTACGTTCACACCATGCTGCTGTGAGCATGTAAGAAATACTGCTGCTGCACATAAAACATTCATGGAATAACCCCCATCAACACGGCCTCACCCCATCTCGTCAAATTTTGTCACTCGGTCAGGGTCATTTTGTGTCACTTTTTGATTCACAGAGTACCCCTTTAGCGTAATTTTTCGTTGTGAAGGGTGCCTGTTGTTTTTTCGTTGTTTGTCTTATTTTAATGATTTGCTTGCTTTTCTAAAATATCTACATTTTGTATAAATTTATACTTTTATTTCAGCACCTAGCCCCACCCCTACAATAAACCTACTTACTTTGAACAATATAAAACACACACAGGCAAATATGAGAAAAATATGATACACGGAATGATGCACTCGTTCACGAGACACTGTATTCCTCTCAGAAAGGCTTGGAATATTAATTATTTTTAAATAAATAATATGTGACGAGGCCGTGTTGCCATATACCATACATAAATCACCTAGTAGCAGATCTAGAAAGGTACAGAGCCGATTAGAGTTGTGACTCGCAGTTTCACTGTATTTGCAGCAATTTCTAGTGATTAATAAAAATGTGAATTGAATCTTGAACTATGCTACAATCACATTTTATTCTGGGGGATGATGAAGACAAAGCATTATTATTGTTATTATTATTTTATATGCTTGTTATTTATATTACAATTGCTTTAGTATTTAGGGTAAAATTTGAGAAAATGTTTTTAAATTCCAGTGCAAAGAGGCAAATTAAAGGCGTTTGGCGGCCAGAAAAATAATACTATAATATAATGCCATGGTTTAACCACTACATGCCGGTCTTGCTGTTTAATAAATATAACCTACATAAATTGAGCTCTACTCAAGTCACTGTGAGTTTTACTGTTCATAATAGCTTATTAATAATAATAAATATATTTATTTATTTGTTTATTTAAAGTTTTGATTTAAGACATTATCAAACATTTAAAACACTTTAAAATGTTGAATTGTAATTATATAGTGTAATTATACTCACATCCTAGTATTATTTTACGACATTCGTGTATAAGCAAATGTTAAAAAGAGCCATCAAACATGGAATTTAATGGAATAAAAAATTTAACTCGTTCTTGTATATTTTTTCAGTCTTGTTCAGTCTTCTCTGAAAGATTGCATAAATACTAAAAAAACTAAAAAATATGATATGATTTCTATTGAGGTGTTTCTCAAGCCATCTAATTCCAAATATAGCATAAACTGGCTATTATTAAAAATAAACATTAACTATAACACGATTCATAAAATACAACTAAACAAATGCATTAAAATGTCAAAAAACACTGTAATTTCCTAAGCTTTCTGGCAAGTGTGCTTGAGAAGCACTGAAATAAATGCTTACATAATAAATAAATGACT
Source organism: Puntigrus tetrazona (assembly GCF_018831695.1). Lineage (NCBI taxonomy): Eukaryota > Metazoa > Chordata > Actinopteri > Cypriniformes > Cyprinidae > Puntigrus > Puntigrus tetrazona. The sequence continues at coordinate 8,111,251 of NC_056700.1, forward strand.
TCAATGCTGGAATAATTGGTTGTTTGGAATTATTGGCTGCTCCATGATACACTTTATTTCCACATTCCTCAGTTTCTATGGAAACCTATGAGAGTGTCACAACTCTGTTTCTCAACGGCTCAGGATAGGTGGAGCTGGGGAAGGTGGAGGTTGGTGGTTTCTTAAGCATGCTGAAAACAGGAAAGAACCAATCAGCTGTGCTATGTGATAATGATGGCATTATATTAGATTGAGTTAAACCTATCAGACTGCTCCATCTAGAGTTTCATGCCAGAACTTTGTATTTGTAAATCAGGATATTTTAGCAGTGCAGAGCAGTCACTTGAGATGAATTGGAAGTGACTGCTTGCCAAAAAATAGGTAAATGAGAACAGTTTTATTGGGAATATGGTAATATTAATACAATGTGATGAGACCGGTGGGGTAAGAGCCATGGCAACACAGCTCTACCAGTGGAGTAAATGATAAAGAACGACACCTGTAACACATACTAGAAAAGGACTGGAAGGATACAAAAACAGTGATGAAAGTAAAGGACAAGTAATAAAGGTTTTTTTAAAGTTGACTGGTTTCCGCCTCCTTTTCCGAATTATGAACTGCGTTACATATAATATGTAAACACACAGAGCAGAAGAAAAGCAAACAGATGAAAAGGCCTGACAATACAGGCACAATGCAAATACAAAACAATGACTCCATAAATATTCTAATTAATGTATTATGTCGTCTAGTGACATTTAGAAACTTTTGACTTCTCCATTGAAAATAGTTAGAAATGCTACTTTAGCCAAAACATTTGCATGCCTTTTAGAGCCTTGACAATTCTATTATGTCACAAAAACTCACAAAAAACTCAAAAAGTCTGTGAAATCTGTGTCTTTTGGACATACGAGACAACACCATTAATACAGTACTAACTCAGTCAGGCCTCTGCCACTTGGTCAAAATTTGGGATATTGTGGCTTCATTCATAGAAAGAAAAACTTAGGACTGTAATTGAGGCATTTAAGGGCGTTTAGAAACAGCACTGATATATTAAATAACTCCCTTTGGAGTGGACTTCAGATCTTTTCATACTCAGAAAGCAACATTACACACTAAAGTTGAAAGTATGAAAAGCATAATCAGAACCCTTTAAAACATAATGATTTAAAATGTATTCTAAAGAAAAGCTTCTGAAAAGTGTAGATGTGTTAAGAAAGTGTACTTTAAGCACACTTAACTGGCCATATATATATATATATATATATATATATATATATATATATATATATATATATATATATATACACACATACACTTTCATAATTGAAATCTACTTCAAGTGCACGTTTAGTACAATTAAGTGCTCTTTTTTCACAAGGATAAAATAAGACCATTTTATATATACATATACAGTATATCTCACAAGAGTAGTAGTTATAAGAGCTTTTGTAGTGACTTCCAGGAGTGCACCCTGACTGGACTTACTCAGGGATGGCAGTTTATTTCTCGAGTTGATCTCACCAAGGGATATTGGTTGGTCTCTTCCCCCTACAGCTAAACAAAAGACCATAGAAACTGTTAGCCTAAATGGGGCCCCAAACACTGTCCGAACAAATCACGGTCATTCTAGTGAGACTGCACAGCAACTACGGTTGCTATCTTTTTTACTGTTAACTTCTCAGGTGCACTCAGTGCTACATAGTTTGAAAAATTTTCATTTTCAGACTGAGCAAGCTAAAGCAATAATCAAATACACACTACTTGTATCTCTTTTAAAACAGTTTAGTAAGTTGCTTCATTTGAAAAAGTTTAATCATCTGTTTTTAATCATCAAAATGATTTACTATTCATTCATTGCTCAGTTGTGTTCCTGTATGCCTGTAAATGTCACTTTTGTTTAGAATATTTTTTTATACTAAATAGTACAAAATAGTAATTTATTTTTTTCATTGATTTACTTTACCTTAATTTTAATGTAACTTGATAGTGCCCATTCTTCATATTATTTAAATTCATGATAATTAATTACACACACACAAACACACACAAACACACACACACACACACACACACACACACACACACACACACACACACACACACACACACACACACACACACACACACACACAGTTTATGTGAACTGTGGGGATTTTCCTTGGGGACTTTTATTGCTTTTATACTGACCAAATTGTATGTTCTAACCCCTTACGTAAAACCATGTGAATAAATGTAAATTTAAATGAAGGGGAACAGAGCGGTCTGTGCCTGACCTGATGTTTAATTCGTATTCAAGCATTGTAAACGACAAAGTTCTCAACACCCTCATACAGTTTATGCATCAAGGTTTATGTACTCAAAGCTGGAGGGCGCTGTTTTGCAGAAGGTCCAAGACAGACTCATAAAAGTAATAACTTATGATTTACCAGGTAATCTCCAATATGTACAAAAACACATGGTAGCGACAATATATGTTATATATAATATATGCGTGTTTTCAATTCATCTCCAGGTAATAAATAAAGTACATGAATAATGTATTTTATTAAAAGTAAGAAATAAGAGAGAGAAAACAAAAAAACTAAAAAAAGTACTAATTAGATGATCACTTAAACCAAATAATTTAACCAAAAAAAGTGTAAAAACCACACCTGTGGTCCTCACTACCCTCTTGAGATAGGACCAGCCAGATGGTAAAAACTGTAGTAGTAGTAAATCAAAAGTAATTGGAATCTTTTGAGATGACTATCAATTCTGCCAAAAGAGTTCAAAAGAAAAGTTCTGAGTGAGGAAAAGAAAGATTCAGTTCTTACTTTACTGGCAGAAGGATACAGGAAGCATCAGGTTGTTTCCTTAAAATGTAAAAGCCTATCATAAGAACACAGTCAAGCTGCAGACATTGAGGATAACAAAGCTACAGATAGACAGATTGCGAAAATGAATCTTCCCAGATAGGGTTGACCATCAACTCATTCAAATAGCACTTAACAACTGTAAAATGACATCAAGTAACCTACAAAAAGACTGGCAAACAGCATCTTTGGTGAAGTGGACCTTCTCTGATAATTTTCAGCTTAACCACAGTTCGTCTGATGGTTAGATCAATCTCATATCTACTGTGAAATTTGGTGGAGGATTGGTGATGATCTGGGGGTGCATTATAAAGGCTGGAATTGGGCACATTTGTCTTTGTGAAGGGCAAATGAATAAAAAACTTGCTTTCTTCAGCTCTAACAGTGTACCCAAACTCTGAGGACATTTTTAATGAAAGTGTAAATGGGGGACTACCGGATCAAGACGATGTCATAACTAGCCCAATCTTCAAACCTAAACATTGAAAAAATTCTTGAACGCCAAGACTAAGATGGATGGTCACAAGCCGAGATGCTCGCACTGTTCTGCTAGAAGTGGCATAAAGTCACCCAGTGGCAGTGTGAAAGACTGGTGGAGAACATGCCAAGATGCGTAAAAGCTATGATTGAAAATCAGGGTTATTCTACCAAATATTGATTTCTGAACTCTTCACATCCTCATTACTTATTCAGAGAGCGTCACTCACTGTATGAATGGAGTAAACTGCTAAGTGTTGCAGTGTTGATGGCAGTGATTCCTTTGTTCATTACCCGTTGTGCTCAACCTTTTATCAGAAATGTGCTTTTATGTAGTAGTTGTGCTTAGCTAATACACATACACACTCCTATCTATGCTAATGAATAAATATCACTAGTATCAGTCAGATGTCTTTCTCTTATATGTATCACATAAACAAATAAAGTAACAATGTGTTGTTAAGTAAGTCTTGTTGTTGAGACCAATCTGCTGAAATACTATTTTAGTTAATCTCAGTGCAAAAATTAATTTTGGATTTAATTAGGAACTAAATCACTGGAAAGAAAAAAAGAATGATCAGTGTATTTTCAAAGCAGTAACTTCTCTAAATTTATGTGAAGATACTAATCCCCAGTATTATGGTAATCCTCTGACTGCATTAATGGTTTTAGAGGCATTATTCAATTATAGCCTTCACTCATTATAGCCACCATAAAATTGCTTTCAGAGCAGCTAAAACAACTGTGCACTGTCTCTAATGCAGAATGAAGATGAACAATGCAATAGGCAAAGGGGCTTTTGTACACTATAAATTACACTGCATTTTGCCTGAAAGGTGGTTTAATAGTTGCATCAGTGGCAAATCAAAACCTTTTAGAGGGTGAGGCATCACACTTTAACATATATTGAATATCGATTCAGCTTATTATGATTTATTCTGAGAATCAAAGACGTGACCTCTCTCTCTCATTATGAAACTCAAAGACCCCCATAAGAGTTTTAGCATTTAATCCCAGATTCCAACTGTTTGCCTGAAGATAACTTTGAAAATGTAATAAGAATCAGTCTGACCAAGGAGCCATTTAACCTTCAGGTTAATTATCGCCTATATCAAGCACCATGGGGGAGAAAACACATCTCATGTTCCTATGCATATAGGGTCACGCAGCACATGTGAGATTTTAAAAGAGCAATAGTAATATTTTCCTTTATCTCTGGGTCTTAGCTTCACAAGCATAAGAATCAAGCAATTATCTGCAATACTTGTACATACTGTACTTCTGAACAGCTAGGAAATACTGATTGATTTATAATTTCATAATATTCTCTTTTTTTGCACGCTCATTATAGTCTTCATATTATATATATGAACAATAAAGTGAAAAGGGTCTCATGCAGACCTCTTATGTCATTAGCTAAAGCAATAATGGTTGAATTTTCTGTATGTATGTATAATTGGCCTGGAGAGTAAAATTTGAATAAGTGCTCTGTAAAAGGCTCATTTGATCATGGTTATTACTTTAAAATCAGGACAGCTTCTCAGAAGAACATCTAATATATAACTATAACATGAAGACCTGACAGTTCGGGCAATGCAGGCTGAAGATGAATATTGCCTGAGCCTGTTCTTAATTACTGAGTGGAGACTAATACAATTAAGTATCCAGAGGGCAGTGTTCTACATAAATTACCATTAGATATAACACTTAGTCAAACACCACAAGGAAAATTATATTATGAGGTAAAAAAAAAATCCCTGCTATAGAGAAAAACGTACCAGGACAATGCATTTCATTATGTTCTCCTTTGGTTGAAGAATATTTATGGCCTAATGACTGAGGTTTTATTATTATTATTATTATTATTATTATTTAGTTTTTGTTTGTTTGCTTTAAAATTTGAGAATCATTGAAAAGTATGACTTAACTCGCAGTTCTTTCCCTGATTCAATTGCAGGTTAGTTTACCAACCTAGGTTCAGTGGACTCTGGCTACATTTCTGAATGCTTGCAAAAATACACCATTTCAGCTGAAATAAACAGTTGAGTCAATAAAACACCCAAACATTTGTTCCTATTAATGCAAATTATTATTTCATGCAGTAAATTGCACAATACTGTGTTATGATCCCAAATAACGCAATGGATTTTATTTGCACTGTTAAAGCTGCAGTCTGTAACTTTGGGTTAAAATGATCTAAAATCAATATTTGAGCATATACCAAACCATCCAGTGTTCAAAACTATCCCCTTACATCACATCTGTAAAGGTAGCAACTTGCATTTTAGGGGCTATGGGGTATAAATGTCCACTTAGTTCAGCAAAAACAAAACAAAAAAAAGGAATACAGTTGTTGCAGGTGTACTACATTCACAGAAATTATTAGAAATTGTAAATAAAGTTTATGGGGTCAAAAACTGCTCTGCTGCTTGGTATAACAGCTAATAAAATACCTCACCTCCAGTGAACTGAGGCCTGTGTGATTAGAGCACTGTTGTCCTAAATATAAAAATTAATTATTCAGTTTAAGGCAAGTTCCACTAATGTTGTGGCTTGTAGATAACATTATTTTTTTCATATTTGCTTGCTTTACAGAAAGAAAGAAAAAAATGAAGGAAGGAAGGGCATTTCTATATATATATATAAACCAATTTAAAATCAGCCTCTGTATCACTGTACAATGTTTCAACACAACAAATGACTGCAAGACAAAGAGCTCTATAAGTTTAAACCTTAAAAGTTACAATCACAAAATGTACATGACTGTGATGTATAAAATATATTGACAATAAAAAACAACTTTAACCCAAAAAGTGATCAAAGCATCACTGTGTTAACTAGAACACTGCAAAAGGCACACATCAACTTTAAAACCTACTGAAAGCTCATCTTGAATTATACCTTGAAATGTCCATGCTGTAATTTTTAACTAACTTATCCACCCTGACTGCCCTTAATAGTATTGAAAATTACTAATAAAAAAGAGAATTTAGGATGAATAGTACACACATTGGGAAGCAGGCCTAATCTCCTGTATTTCTCCTTCTGTTCTTTTGTTGCACGTTATCAACATAGCTGTCTCCTGCTGGTAAATTAATGTCAATGGTTTTGTTGTAGCTACCAGAATATCTCAAGGTTTACTCGTATCAAGTCATTTTAATCACCTAAAATTAGCTGTAACATGATAAAAGTATAACTACTAAGTAAAGGTTACTAATTAAATTAAGTAAACTATTGCATTTTACAGTGTACTTCATATTGCAAATAGTGAGAGTACATTTTAAGAGAATGCAATAAGGAATGTACATTATAATTTAAATTATTAAATGGATGCCACCTCATTGGTGCCACCCTTTTTGAATATTTCTTTAATTTTTATTGAAAAAAAATGCCTTTCTGATGTTTCAAAACCCAAGTCGATTGCACCAAATACAACAACATATTTTACCATCTACTCCACTGGAGCCGTTTTAAATCTATAGTCTTTTGGTAATTTTGTCTAGCCCAATCACACAGTTAAGCATGATAGCATCACTGTTGATATCCATCTTTGTCCTCCATGACATGGAGGAGTCTTCACCTGGAGCACTACCGTTGCCAATGGCTCAACCAAAGGGCATGCATCATGTTGTGGGATCATTCCACTGCCACTGCGATCCATCAGTCAACAGAAGAGCAATGGCCACATCAGGTTTCATCACATCAAATCGGGCCCCTAGTGTTCCACACCCGACTGTAACCTCTTTAATATTCAGGAAATGAGCAGTCTCAGCTATCACATACTGACAGACACATGCTGCAAGCAGTCAAAAAAGTTTAATCTCATTATAGACTAGCATGGATGAGTCAAACTGCCAGACTTCAGATGCCCAAAGAGGCCCTTCAGATATGAGTGCATCTGCTCTATGAGTCTTGGACGCTGTGAAGTGCAGCCGCTCAGATCTTGTTGTACCTTCAGCCTCAAGCCATCCTCTAGAGGTCATGGGACTCAAGGAGCAAATGTCAAAGACGGAAACGTGATGAATTTGTCAGAGCGCCTGAAGTTAACGGGAAGTCCCAGTTCTCTTCTCATGCTCAAAGTACAAGGAAGGTCAGACATTTTTGATGTAACTTATATATGTATTTGGTTTTAATATTTAGTTTACCAAGTCAAACTGAGATGAAACAGTGTTTTAATGGCACAATAAATATACTCATACTTTTTAATATGTTGTTGTTTTAATATATCTCACATCTATTCAGATTCCGTTGCATTCTTTGTAAATAACACATTTATACTATATATTGTATTTTTGCATTTTGTTATCAGTGCCTTGTTAATTGTCAACCTGTCTGTACACTGGAAGCTTCTGTCAACAAGACAAATTCCTTGTGTGTATATTTCTGTGTGTGCTATTTTTGATTCTGATTCAAAAAAGGAAAAAAAAAAACACATAGCAACTTCTGAAAAGTTTCCCTTTTTTTCAGTGTAGTATTATTATTTTTAAAAAGAGAATACATTTGTAATATTATGAGATGAAAGACATAATTTATTCTCAATTATTCATAACCTTATTCTCAAAACACTCCATCTTTTTGTTTGTGAGTTAGATTTTGATCTTCATTTAATGATACTGCTGTCTTAAAGGGGTCATTGCATACAAATTTCACTTTTACATTTCGTTTGAACTAAAATGTTTGTTGGCAGTGTGTGTAGATAAGCACTAATGATAAAAACCTAGTGTCTTTTTGTTTTGTTTAGTTTTTTTTAATCCCCTAAAATCATAATCCCTTTCTCATATCAAGCCATTCTCACATTCTTGGCTGTGTGACATAACACAGACCCAGGTCTTGCCCGTGATTGTTGATTAACATTTGCGTTTTAATTTAACATATTATCTCTGAGGGAGCTATGAACAGTGTGGCTCCTAAGAGATCGAGGTGTTCTGTTGTCAGATGCAACAATGGACATAGCAGTCGCCGTTTACTCCCAACATCTGAGCCGCTGAAGACGCAGTGGATTACTTTAGTTTTTGAAGGGAATGCAAGCCGATCTACCTAAATGCGTTTACGCTCATGTGAATCATTTGTGATCCAGCCCACAGGGAACTGCTCGTCACTCCACAGAAGAGATGAGCAGAGCGAGCAGAGTTTATTAGCATTTAAAGGGACATGCACCAAATGGTTTGCTGTAAATACAGTTGTTTTTTTAAGGCAAAAACCAAAGTATGTAATAGAATTTTAATTAAGACCCTAACAGATCATATTAATTTGCATGAATTGAGCATACAGTGACCCCTTTAAATAAATTCCAAGTGCCTGTGCCCGTATAAAAAACTGTATACCTGTAAATTCTGTATATCAAGGACAATTTTGGGTCCAACTTTATATTATGTGGCCAACACTACTGTGTATTTATATTTAAAATAATAATTTGGTACAATGCACTTGTTGTGTACATGCATGTTTTTACATTGTAATTATGTTTTTAAAAATCCATTTATGTAATTATGTGTTATATTTTTTTTAAATTACATTTACAACTACTGTTGACCCATCCCTTAAACCTTAACCCACACTTAAACCTACCCATATAACAATATGAAACAATATAAAATATGAACACAATAAGTACATGGTAAGGTCACCTAATATAAAACATGACCAAATTTTGTTTTTCATGTCATGGCCCCTTTAATATTACAGTCAACTAATTTGTTTATCCAGAGAACATTCAGTATAATTTCAAATCAGCTCTAAAAAATATATATTTTGTAGCCACAGAAATTATCTTTCTTGCAGTTCTAAACTAAGGTATAAACTGATGCTAAAATGTTTAGTAAAAATCATCCCAGAAAGTGTGAATAAAACTGAATAAAATAGATCTACATAAAAAGACATTTTACTTACAAGTCTCATTAGTGACTAGTGAAATTAATAAAATTCTGCATGAATAATAGCAGCTCTGTGAGTGTGAGAAATTAGTTTTGAATTAAATACAAACTACGGCACAACCTTTAACCCAGCAAAAAATATTTGTCCTCTATTGAATATGCAATCGCTGGTATGCTATCCATTACCAGCAAGTCAACATAAGAGATCAGTTCTGATGGGGCCCCTATAAGAAATTAATGAGGCAGGATTTGAAAGTGCCTGAGGCCGTGGGCGCACAGTATGGTGAGACGATTTCAGGCAATTCCTTGTTTTCAATAAGTAATGACCACTCTTCTCCTTTTATTTACTGCAGGAGACAGGTTTAACAGACTTTATGAGAGCCCTGAAGCTGTATGTGCTTACTGGAACTAGAAGTGCAAATCTGGCACATGTCCTGTAATTGACATGTAGCAATTAGCAATGCTTCACTTGATCGCGAATAAGTAAATCACAACTGTAGACATATTAGTGAGTCATCAAAACCTTAATACGTTAGGCCTAATATTCAGTTAAGTATAGCAATTTAATAAGAGTAACTAATTTAGACCAGCTGCCCCAGGCACACCTTACTGATCAAATAAAGACAATTACAAATGAAAACAAACCTGAATAAATATAATAATGGGTTGAAAACACAATTGATCCATTATATTTAATACCTTGTATTTTATTGAAGAATGATGCTGATAAACTACAAAAATGTATGACGTGTACAAATATTTGTAATTAATATCTATAGAAAGCTTTAAATGACTACAAAATTAAATAATTTAAATTCAAAACAATAATCCGGCGTTATATAAAGATTAATTTCTTCCTAAAGGCTTATCCAATGAGTAGATGGCCTTACTGTAGTAAAACTAATTTAAAAAAGCACTGAGCAGAATACGGTCCCAAATCAGCACAATATGGCAGCGCATTATTGGAATAATGGCACCTTCGCTTTTCTTCGGTGGAAGTGAATGAAGGCGTGTCATCTTTTTTACAGTCTATGGTATGTATAAGTATTTTTGGATAGTTTCTTTTTTAGAGTTTCACAGAAATGCAGTTGTCAACTACTGAACAGTCTGTGTACAGAACAGGATTAAGCACCAAAAGGTGAACTGACAACCAAATTTAAACGCAGTGTGTACGTGGTCTATATGCGCAAGATGTCGGTTTCTGAGTGTGGCAAATATCAGTTTTTTACATATTTGAATATTTCACACATAGTTAACTTTGATCAAACATATATATTTTTTTAAATGTAAGGGCTGTAAAAGGGTACAACTAATACACAACTAATTTGAAGATTTGTTTTATCTGAAAATGAATGCACAAGAAACAATACATATATTTACCCTTTATAAACAGATAATTAATAACGCAACAGATATGTTACAAAACAGATATGTTAAATGTAATAAAAACTCAGAGGTAGCGCAACCACCAATCTTTTATTCAGTGTCAACCTAACATAATTACATTATGTTAAATTGTACAGTTACAGTTATGAGTTATGTTATCAAATAAAGTTAATAAAACAAATGCAGAAATCTCTGAGGGTCTTGTTTGACAGTCGCAAACCTTACAATCTTATAAATAGCCAGAACCAAATAAATACTCCCAAAATGTACAGTATTAAAGATTTGAGTTGTTTGTGTTTGAATGAAGAGATCCCCGTGGACCGACTAACCACCGACTCTGAGCTGCATAATCAACAGAAGAAAAAATTAAGCAATCTCCGACTTGATGAATTTCCACATACAGGCAATAATATAAGGAGGACGTTTTCTCATGTCTTTAATATACCACTATACACATTGAATCTGAAAAACATTAGTTAAATGTATCCAGGCAAGTTTCATATGAATACACACACACACACACACACACACGCAGAAGTCTCCCATTGTGTGCCCATTGAATCGGATTGAGGTTGATTCATATTCCCACCTCAAATGAACTCTACCAGATAGGGGTTGACTGATTATCCGTCTGGCAGATTTATGATTCATGATAAGCATTTTTATGATTATTGGTATTGGTCATTTTTTAAAAGTAATTTGTGGACTAAAAAAATGATTTTGAATTACGCTATTTGGCGCTGATGCTGCCTGTCTGAAATCAACACTCTGCGGTATAGAGCAATCTTTGCTCACCGCACATCTGATTTGTTGGAATCAACAGTCCGACCAATCAATGTGAAGGATGAAGGCACTGAAAGTTTACTGTCTCACACAGAAAGACCTTTCCATATCATTTTCAGTTACAGATAAATACAGATGGGTTAAAGAATTGTGAATCTGGAAGGACTGCAACAGCAGTATATATAAGTTTAAAACAAAAATAGACAAAAGAATTTTAGTCTAGTTTTACAACAGAATTATTAGCAATTACCTTAGCTCAGCAATAGATTGAAGAAATACAACCAAATGTACAGATTCAATGTCTGTTATAACAGGTTTATTGAGCGTAAAATCCGCAGCAAGACATGATTTAATATATGAGGTATTACAGTACTTGTTTAGAATTAGACAATTAGGGATTATGGTGTTTTTTATGGGCACATTTTGGGGTGGATGTGAAATGAGGAACTGGACTGCTTGGCTAAGATGGCTCTGAAACATTTACATAGTGAAATTAATATAGCAGTCAGCAAATCTGAAATCAAGAGAATTATATCAATTGAAGCAAGAAAGTTACTGCAAAAGCTATATCGGAGTAGGAGGAAAGATGTTATAATAACAAGAATGAGGATTGGACACTGTTTAATATTCACAAGAATACACAAAAAAAGGAAACATGAAAATGGCAGTTGTGATAAATGTGGTAATCCAGTAACAGTAAAGTACATTCTTGCAAAACATATCCGTTTTATTTGTTTATGGTTTCCACAATGGGGAAAACGCGGATGGAATCGTAAAATTCTGTCCTATAAATTGAATTGTAAAGAAATTCGTCAATATTTGGATGGATTAATCAAAAGTAGGTCAGTACACTATGGACTAGTATCTGTACTTAACTTAAACAATGGAGCTATAAAGACATTTAAATTATTTTCACTTATTATATATGATGTGCTTTTTAAGTTAATTAGTTGATGTGTATTAAATGATGAATTATCACTTCATGTAGATTATGATTTAGTCATCAGAAAATAATTGAGAAAAAATTATGAGGTTATGCTATTACACATTTAAGCCAAATACTTGCAACCAACACCAATAAAGGCAGTGTTCGTCAGAACCCTGTTTATTCTTTATTTTGACATACATATCAGTTCAAAATATCGGTTATCGTTCTACGTGATCTGTAATAATCTGCCCTGAAAAACAGATATCGGTCAACCACTAGTACCAAGTACCGTACCAAGACCACCTCTTCAATTGGGTCTCGGTATGTTTTTTTTGTTGCATGATTGCTGTATTCACAAAAGAGTCTGCCAAAAAAGTCTGTATCAAAGGGAGAAACAAACTTGAGTTAGATTCAGTCGAATCAAAGAAAGACAGGTGGGAATACAAATGTACGTTTTGTAGAGCCACATTTTACAACAAATACAAAATGCCATATCTATATTTACAGAAAATTATAGAATTATAGAAAATCTGAAAATATAGAATTATAGAAAATCTATAAAAAAAGTAGTATTAATTGGTGCAACCATTAAGTCATTAAGAGAATAAAAAAATGCAAATTGCCTTGGTTTTGTAACTTTTTCCTATGTGCTATAGGTTTTAGTCTTCAACTGGTAAAACTACTTTAGAAAGAAATATAAAATGTTGCATAATATATTGACTGAAAGATACATCTAGAGCGGAAAAGCCTGTTTTGAATCTATCCCATGCATTTTCCCATCTCCCTCCCTGTCTGGTTTTGATAAGCTCATAAGTGCATTTCAGAGAATGCAGGCATCCTCTGCAGGATTCCAGTAACAGGTCTCTATGAGGTCAATTAGCCATAATGGTCCAATAATGTAGTTAACTTGAATTGTAATTGGATTTGGATAAGCCAGTGGTCTCTATAATGTCCTGTATGTATGAATAAAAATGCATATCAATTACTACAGTTAGTCTTATTACATATGACACCGCCTTGAGATGCCATTGGGAAAACTCTGGGTTTCAAAGGATGCAGCACTCATAAAACATAATGTCATAAAACATCTAAAAAAGTATTCACAGTTTGATTAATTTAAAAAAACCCATCACAACAATAAAACTGAACGGATATTAATTCCCAGCAACACGAAAAGTGCCCATTTTCAACACATAACTTGGTCTTTATTGTTGGAGTTGATACTGGGAAAACATTCAACTCCTGTTGTTCTGCGGCAGATGATTAAAACAACAGTTCTATGAAAGATTTTCTTCTCCCCAGCTGTGGAACAAACATGCCAGCATTAAAGGAAACAGCATTCCCTCTGAGATTAGATTGACTTTAAACACTCTTGGACTATCCTCTCACTGTGATGCAGGCTATTTTTGTGTAAATTTTCAACTGTTTCATTATGCTAATGAAAATACCCATCAGAGACTCGGAAACACAACACTAAAAGCTTAACTGCCAGTATTATTCAGAATGAAGCACAACAAACATTTGTGTGTTTACAGTATTTAAGTTTAAAGGAAATATTTAGAAAGAAACTTCCCAGGTTTTATGTTCTCAAAGGTAAAATTCCACCATTTTAGTTTTGGTGGTGAGTGTGTGATTTTATTTTCAATGTTAAAACACTTTCCTATCTTAGGAAACAAATATAAGGATGCCAGTAGGTGGTTGATTTCCCTGAAGAGTGGGATACTGTGGTTTTGTGGAGCTTTCATTGTCCCTCTGTTCATTTGAGCCACCCAACATGTCAACTGGCAATGCTTTACTTTGAAGCAGGACTAGTTTCTTCAAATAATGCAATGTAGTGTAAACTTGTTAAACAGTTCTAAATTCTAATGGCAGCGAAATTAAACACTTTAGTTTAAGCAAGGTGGCATCGCAGGGCTTCCCATGGTGCCCTGACCCTAGGAAACTAGATGTAAAATGAATACAGACAGCTTAACAGAACTAGGATGTCTGGCAGTTACTATTGCAACAATCTGAAATAAGGTATGAAATGGGTAAAAGCATATGTTTCTGGCTCTTTTTACCACTAAAACTGACTTTTCTATATCTTTAAAAACCTTGATGGTGTATACTGGTCATAGTGTTGCTGACTCGTTTTTCACCGGTTCCTAGAGACCCCCCAACACTGCATGACTTTGATGTCTCCTTATTCAAACACACCTGATTCAGATAATCAGCTCATTAATAGAGACTCCAAGGCTTTATCCGAATGATTCAGATGCAGGTGCCATCTTCTGAAAAACTGAATACACCTATTGAGTACACTAAATTTTTGCAGTGCAATGTGAGATTGAATAAGTGCACTTGAGAACGTCCACTATGGGTTCAGACACCACTTAAAATGACTGTCCCCTTAAATAGTGCCCTATTTGAGGGTATAGGGAGGATTTCACATATAGCTCAAGACCTGAAATGGGTGTGTTAGACAAAGGATAGATGCAAAATGTGCAGTGCTGGGGGCCCTCCAGGAACATGGATGGGAACCACTGTTTAAAACAACTGAATTCACTGTTGCAACTTTGTGACTTTGTAATGTAATTTCTTCTTATTACAAAACTATCTGTCTTCACTTCTTAAGAGTGTCGTCAAAGGTTTTTCTACAACCTGTAGTAATTTTTTTTAAACTGTTGGTAATTTACGAAATATCTGAAGAACCTCCTGAAAGCCTGTTTCTTTTGCTCTTCCAAAGGGACAATTCCCTCAGCAGGGGCATTACTCATAAAATGCAAAAAAAAAAATAGCCAGAGTGAGCATTTAAAGTTAACTTTCACAAAATATATTACTTTCTGAGACCCAAGGCCTTTGTATTTTACAAATCCTTCACTCCCTTCATCACACGTAACAGGGATAAACTGCTCTTGTACCTTTCAACAATATCTACGGGTTACGCATCAGCGGTGAAAAAGTGTACCAGATTCTTCATCTGCTTTTCCCCCATCTAGTAACGTACAGTGTATATCTGAGCAGAAATTATTCTTTCAAAGTGACAGATTTATCTCTTTCTGTTACAACTTGTCAGAAATGGCAAGCTTCAGTTTTCCAAGGCCTGGTTGTTATTGTGCACCCAAAGTTTCCTCTTTCTTTCCTATCTGGTTGATCAAAACAAATGAAAAAACAAAGTTGCAAAAGCAGCATGATTCAAGTGGCTGCAATTTTTGTATGACATTAAAATCTGTTGTTTGCAGCGTTCAACACTTGCACATTCCAAACAGATCCAGTGACGAGAAGCAACGCCGTTTCTTTGGAATAAAAAATGGACTGTGGAAAGGAGAAGCGTGCTGAGATAATGATCTTACTTCTGCAGCTGCTTTAATAAATGCATCCCATCATCTGTTGTTGTGGAGCATTTTCTAAGAACGTTTCGTATGGTCATAATTAATTCACATATTTTGAATGTGCAAATTAGGGGCATGACATTTGTTAAAAAAAATTAAATCAATGGAGCAGCCAAACACTCCACAACTGTGTATCCCAGCAAGTCCCAAAAAACAAACGAGTACTTGGAGCATTCAGAGGAGCTTCAGAGAAAAGCTGCAATTTGTAAGAAACAGATGTGAAAGCAGTGAAAACATTAATCATTTGAACAATATTAGGCTATACTTTATAACTGTAATTTAAATCAGGTGTTTTCAGTCATATTCAGGCCAAGGAATCTTTGGCGAATAAAGAAATGGATGGAACATGGACCCAAAATTAAAACTGGATGTTGCATTGACTGAAAATCTCAAAATTTTGTTACAGTCATGTATCCATTACAAAGTTACTAAAACAAGCATGATTGACAAAGTCATATACTTGAATATTATGTCTTAATGTACTTTATATGTTTTAATGAGCACTGCTATTGAAAAGGGGATCAAAATTTATCATTGGTGTAAGAAAAAAAGGTTTTAAGCATACATTTACTAAATTTACTAAAGTTTTTCTGAAAACTGGTATGTATCTTGTGTTAAGAATGTTTAGATACTTTGCCTAATTTTTTCAGTGTGGGAGTTACATATATACATATTGTGACGAGTCGGCTGCCCCTCCCCTTGATTGTCATCATCACCCCGTCCTTTATTCGCCGCCCTTCACCAGGCTCCCGACGGGAGTGGGCGTGTCTGAAACGAGGGGCGTGGCATTGGACAGGTCTTGCGGCATGTGACGAGGCACACCTGAAGTGTATCTGTTTATCCCTTCTAGCTGCCATCCGGAAGAAGCCGCCGCCCATCGCGCACCGGACCAGAGAGGACGATAATATGCCCCTGCAGCACGATGAGGACACCAGTTCCCCGTTTATTTTGGACACTTTTTCCCCTGGACACTTTATTTTGTATATTGTTGTTAATAAAAAGCCTCTCCGAGGCCTGACGTCACACACACTGTGTCGCTGGTTCCTCTCACCACAAATATATATATATATATATATATATATATATATATATATATATATATATATATATATATATACATACACATACATACATACACATACATACATACATACATACAGGTGCTGGTCATATGATAATCATCAAAAAGTTGATTTCACCAGTTCCATTCAAAAAGTGAAACTTATATTTTATATTCATTCATTACACACATACTTCTATTTATCAAATCTTTATTTCTTAACTGACAACTAATGAAAATCCCAAATTCAGTATCTCAGAAAATTTGATTATTACTTAAGACCAATACAAAGACAGGATTTTTAGAAATCTTGGCGAACTGAAAAGTATGAACATGATCATGTACAGCACTCGATACTTAGTTGGGGCTCCTTTTGCCTAAATTACTGCAGCAAGTCGATCAGTGTGTGGCACTGCCCAGGTGTTATGTTAGCCCAGGTTGCTCTGATAGTGGCCTTCAGCTCTTCTGCATTGTCGGGTCAGGCATATTGCATCTTCCTCTTCACAATACGCCATAAATTTTCTATCATGTGACGGTCAGGTGAGTTTGCTAGCCAATTAAAAACAGAGATACCATGGTCCATAAACCAGGAACTGGTAGCTTTGGCACTGAGTGCAGGTGCCAAGTCCTGTTGGAAAATGAAATCTGCATCTCCATTAAGTTGGTCAGCAGCAGGAAGCATGAAGTGCTCTAAAACTTCCTGGTATACGGCTGCGTTGACCTTGGACCTTGGACCTCAGAAAACAAAGTGGACCAACACCAGCAGATGACATTGCACCCCAAACCATGACTCACTGTAGAAACTGTAGACCTCAAGCAACGTGGATTCTCCAGACTCTGGGAGCCCGATTTCCAAAGGAAATGCAAAATTTACTTTCCTCGGAGAACATAACTTTGGACCCCTCAGCCACTTCTGACGCTGTCTGTTGTTCAAGAGTGGCTTGACACAAGGAATGCGACAGCTGAAACCCATGTCTTGAATACGTCTGTGCATAGTCGTTGAAGCACTGACTCCAGCTGCAGTCCACTCTTTGTGAATCTCTCCCACATTTTTGAATAGGTTTTGTTTCACAATCTTCTCCAGGGTGCAGTTATCCCTATTGTTTGTACACTTTTTCCTTTTTTCATTTTTTTCCTTCCATTCATCTCTCTATTAATGTGTTTAGACACAGGGCTCTGTGAACAGGCAACCTCTTTTGCAATGACCTTTTGTGTCTTGGCCTCCTTATGCAAGGTGTCAATGGTTGTCTTTTGGACAGCTGTCAAGTCAGCAGTCTTCCCCATGATTGTGTAGCCTACAGAACTAGACTGAGAGACCATTTAAAGACCTTTGCAGTTGTTTTGAGTTGATTAGCTGATTAGAATGTGGCACCAGGTGTCTTCAATATTGAACCTTTTCACAATATTATAATTTTATACTGAATTCAGGGTTTTCATTACTTGTCAGTTATAATTGTTAAAATTAAAAGAAATAAACATTTGAAATATATAAATGATATAAGTCTGTGTGTAATGAATGAATATAATATAGAATTTATGTTTTATTATAAAGCACATATCACTCCCATACTCTCTCCCTCAGAGACACACACACATTGACATGCACACTAATGTTGATATCCCTACTTTAACAACTTTATCCTTGCATCAGCTTAAAAAAACAACTTGACTTGTCACAAGCAAAGAATTTCAAGCAAAGAAAAGTTTCACAATTCTCCCTCTTTCTCACTCACTCTCTCTCTCTCACTCATTTATCTGCCACTCTTCTCCTCACCTTTTGACCTCTCAAGCTCTGTCAGGTTGGATGGGGGCAGATGATCAGGTTTCTCCAGAAATATTTGATTGTGTTCAATCTCAGGCTGTGGCTAGGCCATTCAAGAGCACTCACAGAGTTGTCTACAGTATAAGCCCCTCTTGCTGTGTGCTTAGGGTTATTGTTCTGTTGGAAGGTGAACCTTATACCCAGTCTGAGTTTCTGAATGCTCTGGACTGGGTTTCCTTTAAGGCTATCACTATATTTTGCTGCACTGAGTGTTGCTTCTACTCTGACAAATCCCTCAGTCCCCATCGCTGAAAAACAGCCCCACAGCATGAAGCTGCTACCAGCACACTTTACTTTTGGGATGGTACTCTGCAGGTGATTATGCTTAGAACTGAGATTTATCAGAGCAGAGAATCTTGTTTCTCACAGTCTGAGGGTCCTTTAGGTGCTTTTTTGCACATTCCGAGTTGTTTTCATGTGTCTTCACTGAAGAGAGGACTTGCTGTGTATGTGTATGTATGTGTGCATCTATATCATGGTCAGTGCTCCAACATACCGTATCGTCTGTGTCATGTTCTCCAATGATTGCTTTGTTTGACTACAATGGTCTTACTATGGTCTCTTTCCTATATGTGATAATATGATAAAAATTCTATGGTACTGTAGATAAAAGTATACAAATAAAAGAAGATCATAAAAAGTACAAAAACAAGAGAACTTAAATCAAAAGATCTAAACAATCTTTTAGTTGACCCCTGAACTTAAATTGCTCTTTGCCCGTGATTGCTGTTCAATTGCTGTGCTCTATGTCCCACGGCAAGCACTCAAACAAAGAGCATAATTCATAAGTGCCTAGCTTTCACTAATGACTGACTCCACTTCCTCACGGATGCCTGTCACATGAACTCAGAGAGCACCCACTGGAATAGATTAGATAATTGGGGAAAATGATGAGAAAACAATCCATTTCAGGCTGAAACTAAAACAAAGGAAAACTAGGCAAAACATCTCTGCCAGATCTGTTCTACAGCAGCTGCAATAGCAGCAAAGAGTGATAGCATGAGTTTAAATACAACATCTTATGATATAGTGACATTACATCAGCTCCACACTTCCTCAGTCTTCATTTGCATTTAAACTTTTAATTAGAGAACAGTAACAAAACCATCATGGATCAGCTCCCTCCACCATAATGAGCCATGTGACGAGTTATGCAAGTGTCAACTGGATTTAATACCCTAAAGTTTGATGTTTGACAGTGGTTCAAACGTATTGTTTGACATTAATACAAAAGTCTTTGCCCATAAAACAGCTTTTACTTGTTATAAATAAAATACAGTTTATGGATTTTTTTTTTAATTCATTTTTAACAAATGCTTAGGTGTAAACATGTACGATGAAAAAACACTAAAATTTACAACGCCTAAAATTTAATTTTTCATTTAGAGAGTAATGGGCACTAAAGCATACCATATTTGTGGAATGTCCCTCCTTTCTTTTCCCTGCAATGCAATTTTGACACCTGTAAGCATATCCCCCTGGCATTTTTTGACCAAAAGTCCCACCATTACAATGGTGTAATTGGTAGAACACAGTACACAGACATCATATGTTTATATATTTATTCCTACTGTGTATACCACCCTTTTTTAACCAATATGATATCAATCACCTTTTTTTTTCTAAAAATCAAAGTAAAAAAAGTATAAAAGAGTGCATAAACAAGGTGTTTATTAGCTCAATTACATGCTGAAATGGCCTTAAACAGCAAATATAAAAAAAATCTATTTACTGAATTTCAATATTTAATATTTAAATTTCAATATTTAAATCAAACAGAAGTGTCTTTGCCAGTACGTGGCACTTATCTTGCCACTGTAAGCAAAGCATATATATGCTTATATATGCATTATAAGGAGGCTAGATGAAAAGAAAATGCCATCAAAACTTCAGTCCCCTTCAGAGATATATGAATATCTTATTCAAGCCCCAATTCAATATTTCAAGCATTGAGAACAGTGTGCTTGCTCAGTCTGGAACAGTATTATCTCTGCCCTCTATTAAGGTCCTGTATATATATTTTGTAGTATGTTCTTATATTTCCAATTTTGAGGCAATACAATACAAACCAATAGGTTGCATTCCCACATTCACACCCAATGTGCATTGGCCCACCAGGAAAATGCCCAGTATGCCAGATTAGCAATCCAGCCCTACCAGTGTGGGATTTCAGAGACGAGAGCAGGTTGATCAGACAGACCCACAGAGTATCTCCCTCTATAAGCAACGTCTCGGGACATTTCCACATTCCCTTTCACAAGAGGATGATCCTCGCTTTGCTTTGCATGGCCGATTCTCATTTCTTTGGCTAATATGCCATAAATTAATGATAAGCCGTCCCCCATGCTGTAGGTCCGAGGGCATGTTGAGGGAGCGGGAGGCAGATAATTTTTCCATTTCACACTTGAATTTTTAATAGCCCTGTTTAATCCAGAAATACCAGACAGAGGCCTGGAGCATCCCTCAGATGATGGACTACTGTAACTAGCTGTATGATCAGCATGGACTAAACAGCCTGACTAAACAGATGTAGTTTATAGATTAAATTACTGTTTACAAACAAATGCTTGGCGGCATCACTTACAGCTTCCCTGGAAAAAGACATTTGTACCATTCACACTGAGCTGAAAATTGACAAAAAGGGTTGAACCGCTACTTTTCCGAACTATTTTTGGGCTGATATTAATTTTCACAGCACAACTGCTCAGATATAAAAACAAATGTGATGGACAAGGCCACCATATGAAAATATTTTGGGAGGAATGTGACTCCTTTTTCCCTTACATGTCGTGCATATAGATGTATGTGAAGGAATATGCATTCAAAATTAATTAATTTATTAATTAGCCTAAAATATAACTTTTTATTGTTTATGTAGACCAGTGGGTATTTAAACAGCAAAAATGCATGTTTCATATAATGGTATTTTTGAATTTTGATATGTAACTTTATTTCGTTTTAGAGGTGTATCACGCAAGGAGCCAATTAAAATTGATTAGAATTCCTAGCTTTTGTCTTTTGTTTGTAATTAATTTCAAAAATTCCTTTTTTTTCAAACAATAGAAAAACATTTTTCCTTATCTCACATTCGTGGAGAAGTGAAATGTACTGGCAGCATGAATGTCAATATAGTTGGCATGCAATGAAGTGGGGCCTGTTGAATGGATGATTAACCCTGAATTATTAAAAACTAATTTCCTCATTTGTTTCAGACATTGGCTTCCTTTCACTGTCAGCTAGATGCCAGCGCAGCATTGGAGTCATTTAAAACACACTGAAGTGGAAAGGCATTGAGAAGCCAACTTGACAACAGCCATTTGCCCTTCGCCCATGAAATTTCACACGAAACAGCTTAGTGTCCAATTACGCTCACAGCTTTATTTCAGAAGACATTAACGACGAAATGGAACAAAAGTTTAGACCATAATCAAATATAACCAGTCTATTATTCTGTTTGGCAAAACATTTAAATGGATTTATGATGTAAATGGACTTACATTCACGGTTTAATCTTTTTAGTCTGTGTCTTCTGAGAGACAGAAAATAAAAATTGCATTATGAACAAATGGACAATCTGCCTGGGGCAAAGCATTTTCGGCCAACAAATAAGACGTTTAAGTGCTGTAACTTAAAGCTAAACATGGCATTTCTTCTAAAAAAAAAAAAACGAGGATCAGGAAGTCAAGTAGACTATTGTTTATAAAAATTGGATTGTATTTAGTGACAGAGCCATATTGTTTCATGACAGCAGAGTCAAAGCTTTTTGCCGTTTTTGGACAGGACTCTTTATCTAGTTAAAGGGTTACTCCACCCCAAAATGAGCATTCACTGGACTCACATACACTCTCAGAAATAAATGGGGATGGTATGTTTTCAAAAGGTACACTTTTGTACCTGATAGATTAAAATGTGTACACTTTAAGTACAAACATGTACCTTTTTAAAAGGACCGTCCCAGTGTCAGCCTGCAATGGATATGTGATTCACAACAGTACTGATGAACCACTGACAGCAGATGGAGCATTCCGTGTTTTCTGGAACTTAAAAGTGTTTATTATACTTATCTACTTTTTGGTTAAAATAACTTGTAGTTGAAACATCCAATTCAGATAAAGTGGGCCGTAAAATTTGATTGTACTGTGCACATTGGGTTTACACTTTCAGAGCATAACAATGGTCTTGTGTAAATGACTTTTTAGACAAATGGAAATGAGTACGCTGTCAGAGATGGAAGAAAGAAAAGAGAGAGCAGAACCTCAGGCAAGGTTTGAGGTTGAAACTGGAATGAAAAAGATGAGAAAAGCAAAATATAGGTTCAGAGTAGCAAGCTTTAAAATATTATCGCAAAGTTTATTTAAAGCGTTTAGAGAAAACAGAAGAGATAGTTATGCGATATTGCATACAAAATTTCTTATTTGTCTTGTTTCTTTTTCTTTCTTGGTCTATTTGTTGCTGTATGTTAGTCACGGCAGATTATTATTATTTTCATTTTGTTAGATTTAATTAAATTTAATGCTAACATAATATGTTCTGCACATATTGAGAGAGTTCTATGCTGAGTTCTGTGTTGACCCGAGAACAACATTTTTATCTTCACCATATCCCTACACCTAAACCTAACCTTACCCATGAGTAATGCCTAAAATCAGAGGAAATGATAGATTAATGACCCTAATATACATGCATCAAACACTGATTGTAAGCCTAAACTTCACAAAAAAGTATAAACTGTTTCTTCAAATCTTATTGGCTAATCACAATGTTGTTCCATGGCCAACAAAGATGTTGATCCAGCAACACGTCGAACTCAGCAAAATCAGGTTCTGCCTATATGTTAAGGCCTTTGTTAAGTATACTTGTTAGGTAGTGTGTGTATAATATAAAAATACATATAATATACTAAAATATTAATAAATGTATAAATATTTGTTTTTATCATTTCTAATCAAGATGCAGGGACATTTTTGGTCAATTAGAGACACTTGCATGATGTCAAATGTTTATGTACTTTCTACACCTAACAAACATTACATTGAACTGAATTCAAATGGAAATATTACAGCTGAACTTAAAGTTAACGAAGGTAAAGGAGGAGGGGAAAAATGTCTGTGTATCTAAATTTAAATTTCTTTTAGGTAATTCCTTTCACATATTTGTATAAACTTTATATATTATGCATCAATTGCATGCATTGATTTATAAAAATGGTAACATATTATAAACATATTTACACTTTATACATTATACATTATACATTAATACACTACATACTTTAAATTTGGTCATAATTATTTGTAATACAAATGTATTACATTCATATAAACGTATTACAACTGAATAACTGTAATGCTTTAATATCCTTTTATAAAGGACATGCAATCATTCTGAAAGTAAGACACTCTATCTAAAACATGTGTAATCGTGGAACACCCTGTAAACTATCATGGGGTCCAGTGTTTAAAAAAGAATAATTATTTAAAGTAAAACTTAAGATAGGGATGGAAGCGACATCTTCAGTTGTGAGATCAATCAGAATTCACTGACAGGAAAGCTGTGCCTCTGAAATGAGCCCAGAGCCTTAAATTGTCTCCACAGACTCTACAGCTTCTTTAAGCCACACACTTTTCCACTGCATGAATAGGAATAAATGTCATTTACCATCTATTGTGCTTCTTTGAAGCGGCTGCGGAAAGATGAGCCATAAGCTCACTTTGTCGTCTGATACGCCTTTAAACTTGGCAGAAATACAAACCCTTAGACAACAGTTTCATGCCATTCTGCTTGGTTGGCAAGTCTTTTATATTTAATTGCTTTTTATTTGTATAACACATGAGATAAAAAAGGCCAGCAGGAGAGATTTGCCAATTTAAAGATATCATAGTAGATATGCTACTGTCAGTTTTGCAACAGTTTCTAAGAAAGTGAAACAAGGAGGTTTAGACAAAGCTTAAAGATCACTGTATACTTCATATACATTATATAAACTATAAACTTGTGTCTGCTTCAAACTAAAAATGATTCAACATCGCTGGAAAGTGGTGCTCGTCTCTGGGCATTTAGTGCCGAGATTAGTGTGTTTTAAAGACATGAAAAGCCCCGTCTTGTAATCTTTTGTCTGTCTGTTGTTTATTTCTTTACTTTTTTTTAGACTTACTTTAGACAGGAAAGTGGGAGAGACACATAATAATAAAAAAAACTAAACAAATGCAAAAATATACCTTTTCATTTACTCTTTTATCTAAGCGACCTACATTCAAGGGATACAATGAGCAAGTTATTATAAAGATGCAAACAGACACAGGACGCGCACATGAAAATATGTATAATTTTCTGCTTGCCATCCATTTTCATGATCGACGTTTAAAAAAATAAGCAAATAAAACACATTTACTAAATGACTGATTGCTAAATCATTTGCTACTTTAAATACTTTAAATGTAATGATGTTTCACCGGCGAATGAATACTGGTATGTAACCACAACAAACATTTGTGTTGCTAAACGGTGAAAGCAAAACCTTCCTTCATGCTCTAATGCTAATGCATGAAGATTTGCTATGGTTTGTGCTGCATCATCTGTTATTCAGCTTCGACTGCAGATAAATAATCCAACTATAAGAAGTGTGCTGTATTCAATTACCCACCTCCCTAAAGCCAGTGCATTAACAAACAAACAGCACAATTAATCAGAAATAATGGAACAAAACAAAATAAAAATGGATTTACTGAATGTGCACAACAAACTGAAGAATGTATGTAATAAAATGTATAAGTTGTCAAATAATACACACTTAATGCACATGTTCTTGCTATTTTCTTTTGGCGTTTTTTTCTAAATTCATTGTCATATTTTGTTTCAGCACACAGGCGTGTTTGTAATATAATTTTTTTTTTAAGCACATGGTTTACAGTACATAATGACTTCATCTTAGCAACAAGGCAGTCAGTGTGACATCTTTCTAAGCTGCTGTTTATGCTATAATATTATTTCCACTGGCAAAAGAGAGTAAATGTCAGCCATAGCTGACTGTCTTAAAATAAACCTGAAAACATGCTGTTGAGAAAATGTTGGAAGCGTGCAGCTTTGTTGTGCCTGCCATAGGCATCACATTGACCTAAATTATGAAGTCAATCTGTAACTGTTACGGATGTCATATTCTTACAGCAGCCCGTCTAGTCTACATGTACAAGTGAGTAATTACTGTTTGCCCTATGGAGAGACTAAAGCATGTGCTTTTTTTGCATCTTGAATGCTGATAAAAGGATGTTTTGAATTTTTATTCTAGGGCAAAAGCCCACTCCTCATCCGGATCCATGACCCAGTTCTGTTGCAACCAATCAGCACACAGACTCGCCATAATAAACCTATGAATCTCTTAATAATTTTCAGATAAAATAAATAAATAAAATAAAATAAAGCTATTTTCTGCTGCGAGGGTTCAGGTGCAGTATTAATCGATTCCAAATCAAGTCATCAACCCAGAATAACAACTGAACCTGAACTTGAAGGTTGGCTAATAAAACACTGCAAGCAAAGCTTTATAAAGACAGAAAGGTTAAGAAAGCTAGAGCTAATGAACAAATTATGAAACAACTGTAAAATGTACAGTTATAGTGTTATAATATATAATGTGTATATATATATATATATATATATATATATATATATATATATATATATATATGTATGTATATTTGTATGTATAGTGAGGGGCGGGAAGGAAACACACGGCAAGGAGAGCTCAAAATCAATACCCCGGAGGGTGGATTTATTAAATAAACAGAAGGTGATACACATGGGTAAGTCTGGTGCCAAGTGCCCTTCTCTCTGGGTGACTTGGTGAAGCGGTGAGTCCCTGCCGTGACTTGGTGAGGACTGATCGGTTCACACGCTGCTGTCTGTAAGGAATGGGAGAAGTTGCATTAGTGGCACCTTGTATGGAGTACATGCTCAGCCTTTTGGCGTGCCTCGTGGCTTTTTAAAGCTGGCAGGTGACGAGCAGCAGCTGTGTCCGATCAGCCAGTGATGGGCGTGTCCAGGTGCTCCTCGTTCATTCCCAGGGCGACACTGATGGTAGTTTGAGACGCTCATCACAATATATGTATATATATATATATATATATATATATATATATATATATATATATACACATGTGTGTGTTTTTAATAGTAAATATACAGAGTACACACAAATTTCTTATGTAAACAAAACTTTTATTTTGGATGCATTTAATCATTTAACTGCACTATGCATTCAGTAATTGACTGTATTTTTATTAGACTTCTTGTGACTAAGGTAACATTTTCCAAGAAGCTGTTAAACGCAATGGTTAAGTTGTATCATTCCATTATGATCAGGAATAAAGGATACTCCATTTTTGATTAATTTCACCTGCATTTCCTTCTTCCTTTTGTCTTTGACATTTCTTTAAATATTTATAAGTAATGGCAATTTGCATAAAGTGCTGATTACACTTATTACAGCAGATGCTGACCTATATTAGCCCGCACATGTTTTGTTCGATAAAAAACATACATATTGCATTTTGTACACCACCATAGTGTATAGTTTAGTCAGGTAGATTTTGAAATGTTTTTGAAAGAAGTGCTGTATGTGCATTTGGTTATTAAAAAAATAAAAACTGACTCCAACTGACTTGGTGCCAAAGAAATGCTTCTTATTACTCCAAACATTTTAAAACAGAAATGACATTAGATTAGACATTACTCACTTTAATAACAAATATCATTACAATCTTGGTTTCATTAAACACTGTAGAATGTATAAACCATGTCTTCAGAGCATGTGCACAACAGGACGCCACATAATACGCAAACAGCAGGTTTGAACTTTACAGCACCACTGTATGAGGCCATAAGGCAGTGATTTGCATTTAAATTGAGACATTAACATTAAATAATTTAATGTCTCTGTTGACTTTAATAGGCCGTTCATTCATCAGGCTATTATTAGATGGAGAGGTGCAGGTAAACCTGACTCACTGAATGACTGTGTCAGCGCTACGGGACATGAATGAGAAATGCGTTGTATCGAAGACATTGTACGTCAAACACTGGCATCTCACTGATGTTAGGTGACATCACAATGCTGCTAAAATGAACTTTTTTTTTCTTTTTAAATCCCGAAGCCTCTGGTTGTTTTTCCCCTCTGCATACGAGGCTCTTGACAACAGGAATTTGTAACGAAAGAGAAGAACAGCCAGGAGGCATCCTCTCTCCCTCGCCTTTTCCTACCTCATGGGCCTCTCTTTTTATTCTTTGTGCATGTGTCGAGCTGTCAGGCAGAATAATATCAGCGTTTAACACTAAGGTGTGCGCATACGAGTGCCCTGATGCTGTT
Source organism: Puntigrus tetrazona (assembly GCF_018831695.1). Lineage (NCBI taxonomy): Eukaryota > Metazoa > Chordata > Actinopteri > Cypriniformes > Cyprinidae > Puntigrus > Puntigrus tetrazona. The sequence goes on from NC_056700.1 coordinate 8,139,149, forward strand.
CCAGAAACAATAGCGGAATTCGTTATGACTTATAATTGCTTGTGACTTAGGGACACTAGTGTGTTTTGGCAAGTATGGCCTTTCCTTATAGACTTCAGGCACAACGCTAGAGAGACAGATGCTACGAGCTGTATTGGCAGAGGTGGCTGCTCCCATAGAGTGTTTTTCGGAGGCAAAACAAAACATAAAAACAAAGAAAGAATAAATAAATAAAAATCAGCAGCGCTCGCTGACTCGAGCGGTGAGTCACAAACTTCTGCGGATCTCAAAAATTCTATTGTACTGCACGTGTTTTCCATAAAGGTGATGTATGTGAATTTCTGTGCCTATACCCAAATATCCTGTTATAAAGTTCTGATGCATTGTGGGTAACATCACGGGTCACACCTCACCCAGCAGCCTAGACTTTAATCTTGTTTATTTCATAACGTTATCAGCAGATACAGATGCTAAAACAATGTAACACAAGCTAACAAACGGCAGAGGAGTCGCACAGGTCTGTTCGCAGAACACCATTATTCACTGCCAGTGGCCTCTAAAATTAACTTTACGCTAACAGGAGAGAGCAAACAGAGATGATACATCAAGCAGGAGTGGATAGAGTGATGCAGGATGGATTGGCAGATGGATGAATGGAAACAGGGGAGGAGAGCCAGACTCTGTGCTGGCACAGGTGTTTATCAGTGATGACGAGCGAAGGTCGAGGGAAGGAATGAATCATTGTACTTACAGCCTCAAAAATGTCAAATTGCTCAAATATACTACCATTCAAAAGTTTCCTTTTTTTCTTCCTTTCTTTCTCACAAGTGATCAAATCAGAATCTTAGAGGGACTTCTAAACGATAATGTGTAAGGATCACGCTGTAAAAAAAAAAAAAAAAAAAATGCTACAGTAAATAAGCTACGTTTCTTCTTAGTTTGTTAAATTAATGTTTATTGCGTCATTTAAGTTTCGTGTGTGAATAAATAAAATGAATACATTTAAAGACATCTGTGTTATTTTCCAAGAAGCTACATGATAACTGAAATATCAGACTGAAATATCACGCTAAATACGATAATTCGAAGAGGGAAAATGTTATTTAAAACGAGAAAAATTGTGTCATACGCTTGTAAAAGAATGTAAAAATGTAAAAGAACATTGCACATGTGACATTTAGTTTAAACCCAACATAAAAAAAAACATATAACCCTTTCACAAAAATGTGTGAATCTAATATATTTAAAAAAAAATGCTGATTCATGACATGTACAATAGGATATTTGTAATCCGAGGGGGAAAGAATCTGTTTGATTCACTTATAAGCGGGCCTACCATGAATCTTCATCCACAGACGTGTGTAGAAAGCTCAGCAGAATTCTGCAGAATTGCAGCAGCTATCATTTACAAAGATCTACCTCCGTCGACCTCAATCTCTTTTATTAAATACTGTGACTAATTTGATTATGCTTTCACCTACTTGTAAGCGTGCTAGAATGCCACTCTGGTTGACACATTTTACCATATCTAAATCACTTTGCGCAAAATCTGCAGAGACAATACAAAAAGTCAGCATGTTCTCCCTAAGCCGTGAGTCAAAGTAGCATGTCAACTGCAACACAAACAGGAAATATTTAATATGCAGGTGTCGAATGTGCGTATTAGATTGTTTGGAGATGTCATGCATGTTTTATCAAGCATGCATCGTTTTATCAGAATTCTCTAATACATACTGTTACAGATTTCTTAAGTTTCTAAAGGCGTGGTAAAAAGGAAACATGTCATTTAGCGTCTCTTTGAGGCACAGCCTAAAATTAAACATGACAGCATCTCAGAGTTTATTCTGCTACCCTCAAAGCAAAATACCACCTGAGTGTGTTCGCTCTTTAGATGCTGACAGTTCTGAGAATGAAGATCAGAAACAAAAGCACTTTTTTTCTTTCTCTTATGTTCCACTTGGGAAGTCTACACAGTTTCCAGTCCTGTTTGGTCTGATCAAGCCTCAATTTTACTATGCAAAGAACAACAGAGAGTCCTTTACACACTTAAAGTAAAGTAGCTGAAACCATAATAATTTGTCACAATATTTAATAAATGAGAATGAGGTTGGAGGAACTCAGTCTTTATGAATGATGGGTGTTGCAATTCTGCAGAAATTTGCTGAGCTTTCTGCACGTCTGTGGATGCAGATTTCTTTGTGGGCCTGCTTTTCTCCAAATGCAGTGTTTCTCTATATCATCGTATATGCAATATGTTATTGTGCATACAGAATTATTTACACACAGTGCATGTCTTTTTCTCAAAGTAATAATAGTAATTGGATTTAATGTTTTGATAGGTGTACTGCACAAACATAGTTTTCCACTGTTTTCGCATGTTAACCATACTATTCTTTGATAAAAAGGGCTTAATAAAACAAAGTAATATAATTAATATTTATTTACTAAAGCAGTACATTTTCATTGTAATTTCTAAAAATAAAACTGGATTAGAAAGTACAGTAATTCCATAGATTAGGAAACATGAATTAGCATGAATATTACTATTCTGTGAGACCATATTATAAATCCGTTTTTCCATATTATAAATCGAGTATTTAACTATTATCTAATGATTGCATTATTCACTTAATTTTTTTAAAGTAGTTTTTCAATTGTCATAAGGATCTAAAATATGATAAGGCCTTAATATGTGCTGTATAAGTACTAATAAACGGCTAGATATATGCATGCTAGTTAATCGTGACCATTTGCCATAAGTTTGACTGACAGGCAGTCTGACCAATCATAACATCAAATCTGCCAACTACCTTATTTAGTATCATAAGAAATAAATTAGGAGTTTATTGAGGGAAAACATTAAGTTAATGGTGATTGTATTCAGCAATCTAAGGTTGGACAATATTTTCCTGCGCCACTTCACAGAAAATGATTGGAAAGAAAATTTTAGATTGACATTACAGTCTTATGTCATTACACTATTTACTTTCCAGTTTTAGTTTTCAATCCGATCGTGCGTGTCCTACTAAATGCATTACAAAATGTTCATCCAGTAATACTTCATATTAGGGTCTTTTATGTTTGTTAGCATGCATATTACTATAGTATTATTCATTTATTAGTAGTAATTAATGCCTTATTGTACATACCTCATCCTTCCTACTGCCTAAATAAAACTATTAATAAGCAGCAAATTAGGAATTTATTGAGGGAAAGGTCTAGTAAATAGTGATTAAGTATTCCCTATTCTAAAGTGTTATTGTTTATACCACCTCTCTCAAAACCGAATAATTTGGGGTGTTTACATTGGGTATTTTAATTCAAATTGGACTCTATTTTGTAAACACATTGTCACGACCATGGACTCCTGCACTACACTACTGTTGGACTTTATTTCCCATACTCCATTGCACAGATTGGTTACGCCTGCATTCTATTACACACTCTCACCTAAATACACAGCTGCTTTGAATCAGACTAACGCTATATAAAGCTTGGATCCCTCTGGATTCTGTTTGCCATACGAAGACCCATACCTGCTTACTGGACTATTTATATTGCTTGCCCTCTGTATACCTGTTTGTCACTGTCTTGACCCTGCCTGTTTTTGACCACAATCTATTAATAAAGCCCTGCACACGGATTCCACTCACCTCTGACTCCCCCGTTACACACACTTACTGTTACTGTACTTAATGCTAGGTAAGTAGCGATTGTAACCAAAATATTTGAATGGGCAGTGACACCTCTGGAGAAGTTTGTTAATGAGAGTACTGAACATCAGTCTCTTTCTCTCTCTGTCATGGTCACTCCTCCATCACACCTCCTTCCATATTCACAGTCACATGGTATCACAAACAACCCAAAGCCTGCATCATCATTCTCACCTGCTGCTGTTCTCCGAGGACAGCTGGGCTTTGTTCTTCCTCCCGGCACTGGCAGGTTTCCCCTCCTCCGGTCTTTCACTCTCCACGTACACACTGACAGCCTATTCATTCCCCACCTCACACCGTGACACTGACACCCAACACAAGGATGGGATTTAAAAAGACCTTCTTTTGAGTGAAAGAGAGAATCATTTAATCCAATCCCTGAAGAGCAGAAAACTGTGTTTATTTTGATTCTGGCTTTCTTTCCCTCTCTCTGTGCGGTCTGATTTGATAACCCCATGACAGGATCCCTCCCAACCATTGACTTATTAGAGCAGAGGGATGCTGGGAAGGAGGCACAGCGACACACTGTAACAGTCACGGAGGAGAGCAGCCTGTGAATCGCAACTTTACCTGTATGAGAGCTGTCCACCCCTGATTCAGTACAGTGACTCCGGTTCAGACGCCTGAGTGACTTATATTCGAAAGAATCAGCCTACCCAAATGTATTCTTGTATCTGGTTTTGAGGAGGAGTTCATGGATATTTTTTTCCTCAGTGGTATGTGGCCTGAGAAACCAATTTTCGGGGAGTAAATCTGCTAGATATATCTTCCTTGAATGCCAAAGGAAAATGGAGGAGGAAATAAAACAAAAGAGAGACTGCATGTGCACTTTTGGTCATGGCAGAGATTTCAATTTCATTGATTTCCCGGTGAGGTACGAAGAGTGTAGCTGTAAAGTACAATAGGCTACTCGTTCTGCTAAAACCAGATCAAACAGAGATTGCACAGTGAATCTCTCAATTACAGAAGTGTCTACAAAAAGGAGTACTGCAGAGTCATGCGAGAGCTGACAGACAGGTCTTTTGCTTCAACACTTTTAGAAGCAAGCTAAAATGCATGGTTGCATCAGCAACCGTGTTTTTATGTCATGTTTGCTTTGTTACCGGTTACGTGTAGAGTAGGTACACTCAGAAATAAAGGTACAAAAGCTCTCACTGGGGCAGTACCCTTTCAAAAGGTACATGTTTGTGCCTAACGGGTCTGTTTTGGTACCTTTAAAGTATGTATTAGTACGTAAATGTACATATTTGAAGCAAATATAGGTGAAAAAAGGTGTACCTTTTGATAAAGTACCTCCCCAGTGACAGCTTTTGTACCTTTATTTCTGAGAGTGTAATGTGTATTTCCACATTATAGAATGTTATAGCACCTTTTAGCATCACCAGACATTTCATTTTTGAAATGTCACAATATATAGAATACACAATACCGTCACAATATATAGAATAACTAATGTGAGAGAGTGTTGCCAGATTCATTTGAATCTGTTTTGGGTAATTGTGGGCATTTAAATTTTAAAGTGTTGTGAAACGTGCAAGGAGAAAATGTTGCCGAACAGCATTTTGCCAACAACCAACATATTTAGGCTTTGTCAGATTCGTATTCATCTGCTTTGGATAAAACAAGTACTTTCAAAGTGAAGCGTTCTGCTGCAAAGCGTGCAAGAAGCATCATAATATTTTGCTAACAGCCAAAGTAATAGTTATAGTTTAGCATAAATTATGTTTATGTTCTAAAATACACAAATGGACAGTATGCTAAAATGTGCCTCATAATGATAATTTGTATACATTGTTGATAATTTGATGACGATGTACTGCATATACAGGCATATATTGTATTTGAATTGTTGCTTTAGTAAATATGCCAATTTTTCAAGCATGTTCAACATGCAGCATACACCCTATGTGTACTAAGATATCGATAAAGAAACAGCAGGTTAGTATTGTACTGAAATTTTAATTTGATACAGCCCTAGAGACCAAAGTATTCAGTATTTTAGAAACACTTATATAAATGGATAAAAAGTGGATATCTGCAACCACTGCAGGGGGCTTGACAAGTCATATGATGTCACGCTGGGGAAATGCTGTCCACCCAGATCACTCCACCTAGACTCAGATTTCCCCCTAGTGGCTACATCCACAACTGCAGGCATCTTTATGAAGGAAGACTGCATTCTTACAGAGACGCTTCAGTAGATCCAACACAGTGTAGTCATTCAGCAACATTTGTTTCTAAATTTGTCCCCAATATACTGTGTTCAGGTGTACGTATTGCACGGTATAAAATTTATCAGATGGCAAGGCCAAGTGATTATATGCAAATATTTTTCTCATTATATCCCACACCATCTGTGTTGTAGGTGGTTTTTCAGCTTTGGCAAAAAATGCTATTCCAGCCACCCGAAGACAACATGCTACTGTCTGCTGAGTCAGTTCTAATAGATCTAACAGTCTTTTCCTCATTAAATATTTACAGTAAGTGTATCACAGCAGGACATACACTCTTGAACCTTGTACTCAGAAAAAAAAGATCAATTTGGCTGTCATACTGTATCTGTCAGTAAATACGGATGTTAATCTCGTACAGCGTTGTTGTGAATATAAATCACCTAATGCCCAAATGACTGAAGAAAAAAAAACTGTCAATATTGTGAGAAGAATGAAAATGGAACAAATTAATGAAATAAAACGCATCCTATGTTCCACTTCAAACATACTATAAGTTAAAACTGCTTCGCCCAGTGAAGGAAACAGAAGGTGAGTTGGCGAACTTCAGCTTACCACGGAAAACAAGGAGAAGTGAGAAATGGAAGCAAGAGCTCTCACTGTTTTCACTGCCAATGCAGCTGTTCAGGTATTCTGCCAGTGACACATAAAGCCCTGACTTCCCACACAAAGCTCTGCAGCTGTGAACCTCTCCAACACACTGTCACTGGGATTTATTCATATCTCTATTTGTTTTAGATGTTCACAGTAACAGTGGCTGGGTCAAAATATTTGTGTGACAGCAGAAGTATGAAAATGAACACCAAGTTTTGCTGCCAATTAACTAATTATGCAATCGTTCTATTTCACAGCAGCTACATTTTTTTGTGCATATCTCAGGGAAAACACTCAGGTTAGCTGGGATGAGATGGAGAGTGGCCTTTAGTTTCCTTCTTTTGTCTCCATGGTAATGTAGCTTTCTCATAGTGCATTCTGATCCTGCAGCAGCCAGTGATAGATGACTAATTTGTCCTGGTCACTTGGAAACTCCAGAGCAGCATGTCATATTAAAATTTCTTTGGAACAAAGTTAGGTACCTTGGATACAGAGTTAGGAATTACTGATGATTTAATTTCCCTCCTCTCAGGAAACACTGAAACACAGAATTATCCACAACACACAAGGGACTCTCCAATATCCACCGACTATCCAGTGGTTCTGGTTTGGCAGTGACCTTTTGATAAGGGAATGAGTCATCCGGTCTAGCTTCTGGATTTTTGTTGTTTGGACCATCAAGATCTGTTCATAAAAGCTCAAACAAATCCTACAAAATGATCTTGTGACAAAAGGGCAAAAGATGTTTGATGTTTTGCACAGATGGAAGTTATTTGGAGGCTGTACAGGATTGTTTCTTTTTTTATGAAGTTTGTTTTTTTAAGAAGATTGTTTTTAAGAAGTGTGTTGACTGACACCATTATTGTACAATAATATCTATATAAAAGAATGTACAGTGGCTGGTCTATGTTTGTGAATCGATTGAAAATATCTTGATGTCTTTTCTGTGTGATGCACACACACACACACAAAGTCATTTACACTATCTGACACAGCTGCATTTAAAATTGAACTGGAAGTTAAATGCTGGGCGTCCGTTCAGAGGAGAACTGGCCCCAACTGAGTCTGGTTTCTCCCAAGGTTTTTTTTTCTCCATTCTGTATGGATGGGGTTTTGGTTCCTTGCCACTGTCGCCTCTGGCTTGCTTTGTTGGGGACACTTAACTTCTAGTGATTATCGTCGAATTGATTACAGAGACAGTCTCTGCATTTTAATAACAAATTGTTCACTCTCATCATTATACATCCCTATCATTGTATTCTTCTGCTTTATACTGTTCAGTGCTTTGCAACCTGTGTTGTTAAAAGCGCTATATAAATAAAAATGATTGATTGAAATGATTTTCAATGATTTTGGAAATCACTCCCTGTTGATGAACACATATTGTGTTCAATTAAACATTAAAGGAAAAGACATTTTTGTTAACAGCTGAGTCTGATTGTGTTTGCCTAGAATTTTGGATTTTCTCTGTCAGTGTAACGACTGAAAGAACAATATTGTAGGTACAATAGGTGTCTTCGCTAACCCTTGGAGACAGAATGTGAAACTCAGACATTCAGGAGAGCTGGTCTTCCACTTTGAAAGAAGCCAGTTGAAGTTGCTCAGGCATCTGCTTAGGATGCCTCCCGGACAACTTCCAATAGAGCCATTTCAGGTATGTCCAACCGAGAAGAGCCCTGGGGGCAGACCCAGGACACACTGGAGGGGTTATGTCTTTTGATCGGCCTCAGAATGCTTTGGAATCCCCCAGGATTAGCTTGAAGATGTATGGGTTTCCTTACTCAGTCTGCTTCCACCACAACCCGATCGCAGATAAGGGGTGGAAAATACATGGATGGGTGGATGCATGGATGGATACCAGCCTGGCCAGGCATGCCAAAAGGTGCTCAAAACTTCTCTTAAACCAGCCAAGAAACTAACTTCACCAGCCCGTAGGATTCTGACAAGAATTTATATTCTAATTCAAAAATAGCACAACTCAAATAAAGCTCACAAATAGCAAACAAATGATATTCCGTTCATTTCTTTTATGATACCTGAGAGGCCATAAGAGAGAGCCGTTTCTGAGCTGTCATGTTTCATTTATGTGCTGTACTGACAGGCTTTCAGATGCTGATGGATGTCTCAATCAACCAGCTTTCACTCAAAAAATATCAAAACTTGAGTTTTTCTTCGTGGGTGTTGTTTACTAAACGTATACACTGAACGTCACATTTGTGACCTTTAGATTCAGGAACAGCATGCACGTCACTGCCAGGGGCCATCGACTAAGCTTGGAAATGCCTCATCAGTTCCATAAAAGAGACACTCTGTTTCAGCCACGCAAATGCAGACAGTTAAATTGTAAACCTAAAAAAGCGGGTCAAACAAAAAAAGACAACGCCAATAGAAGTGGGCGACGTAGAATCTTATAGAAAAGCCAATTAAACTAAAGTAAGTGCAAAAGCAAATTTATCTCCAGCTGAGGCTGGTAATGAGCTCTGAGGAAACCTTTTTTTTTTGGATTGGATTTTGAAATTTTGAAATTGGATATAAAACAACATATCAATTTTCTAGCACCTTAAATGCCCTCTCTGGAATGGACCATATTCCTTGCATCCCTTTCCTTCTTATATGTCACATTTAAACACAGCCAAACAGCTGAAAGAATAGCTTTTCTGCTATCTTCAGGCTGCCCACATCAACCAATGCCTTGACCTATGAATAATTGATTACATAAAGAGCGGGTAACGAAGGGCCACAGATAACTTCAATTAGGACCATGGCCCAGTGTCCTCAGGGCATGCCAGTAATACTCCAGCATGGAGGGATATCTCCACTGGGCAGTATGCGTAGCCTCTCGAGACCTGCTGGGTTTGATACACCAGACCTTTGTCTCGGTCTTGAAATCCCTCTGAGTTATAGCTCAAACTAAGGCCTCGTCTCAGGGCCACAGAGGACAGCAATTAAGCCCCATTAACAACGCAGCAGCTTGAATATAGGCTGATTATTCTGCTGCAGGCTCAGATAGTGTTCGCTTTAAAAATAAATAAGGTGTGACAGCATATAGAAGGCTGGTAAAATATATATATTTTTTTCATAAGATAAATTAGCTTAATACTTGTAGAAAACAATGCAGAAAAATGACAGTGTTTAAGAAGTGTGAGTCATTATTTTAAGGTGTCTTTGTTATGTTACATGTACACACTATTATAATAACAATAATTATATACATAATTACATGCAACCAACCCTAAGCCAAACCTTCATCCTAACCCTATAGTAAGAACATGCAGTTAATTAATATAACTTAGTATTTGCTTAGAATTTACATGGAAAATGTACTGTGCGTGTTATTGCACTGTAAAAATGACAAAGCTCTATAACATATTAGGTCAGCATGTGAATCCAATCCGTAATGAGAGAACAGGCACAGTGTGAAATAGGGTGATAGTTTTGGCCAAAATGAAAATTATTTCAGATTTGTTTATCTTATTGTATCTCTTCATTGCTTGTATGCTGTTATTTATTTATTTAGTTTAAGTGAAACATAATGGAGTGGAGAATAAAAAAAGAGAATTGTTATCCAGCACTTTTGTTGTTGTTGTTTTGGAAAATGGGTGTTTTATGCAGTACAAACTTTATATGCTAACGCCTTACAGCAACTCAACCCCTTACAGGTAACTTTCTGATTTTTCAGATTTTCAGTACAGTCCATTCAGTGTTTTGAAAAGTTTGGACATGGGGTAATATCATGAAAAGTCACCTTCTAATTGAAGGTCATACCTAATTTGCTAATTTATGTCCTTATCTGTCACAAAACACACATACACACACACACACACACACAGTATGTTTGTTTTGTTATAACATCATTGCATCTTAATCTGATTCATAAATTCACCTCACAAACATTAATACAATACATTTTCCAGTGCAAAGTTAATTTCTCAATTTTGAAAAGATCAAAGATCAGTAATCCACAAGATCAACAAATAGTCCCACATTTTGTACATGAAATCCCCATAATTACATGGTATAGATGGAACCATTACAGACACTTCATATCAAAATGTAAAATATGAATATCAGTGTAGAATCACAAACCTCCAAGGCACATTTGATTCAGATAGTGCTGCTTTGATCTGTGAAATCACACTGTATTGTAAATGGTAGCCTTTTGTGGTTTGGTAACCATGCAAGATAACATTGCGAATTCAATTTTTATTTAATCAGTTATGCAGCTTTAATGCTGTCTCTGAAGTCAACATCTTCTGGTTTCCCACTGTCACTTTCAGAATGACCTTGACCATAACAGTGAGATGCACAATCATAACACAGATTTTGAAAATGCAAAAATACTTCTTCTGCTACGAATACTCCTCCTTGTCCTCCTCCTACTACTGCAACTACTACTACTACTAATAATAATAATTATTATTATTATTGTTGTTGTTGTTTTTCCAAACGGAAGAGCTATCCCTTTAAGATATCTACAAAATGCCTGTGTTCACTGAATGTATTGTGAATTCCTCCCCTAAAGCCATCTCCATGTTCTTTCAGCATTAAGCCCATGCAGCTGTATAAATACATACATTATGTCACAGTCCGCCACTGCTTAATTCAGCAGATTGTGCTGCAGAACCTTAAATGCTGTAACCTCCATCTCATCTAAATCCCTCTTCTTTTCTTCCAGCTTCATGAACCCGTTCTCCTCCTCTGTTTGGACAGTCTCTGGAGATCTCAGCAGTTGATTAGTCTCTTCTGTGTCTCGTGCTTATCTCTGATTGGAATCCAGAAACTCCTGCCTGGGGTGTCAGATTTAGCTCAGTCTTGTTCAATAGAATAGATGAAACTTTTCAAACAAAACTTCTCTTCCCCATATAAATCTGCCGTTCTTTGTGAACCTATTCTTATATCCTTTGTATTGTAGATTCACCTGCAAGTGTGTGGCTTATAATGAATTAGCCTACACGTTAACTTGTCAAAACGACAATAAAGATATGAATACTGCTATCATTTTCATCTCACATTTGTCTGAGTCATACATATTTATATCATGTTCAAAGTAGAGATTATAAACACATTCATTAATTAATGTCTAACGTCTTATTGCAAATTAAAACACAATAAACAAATAATTTAAGACTGCGTATAAAGCTTCTATTCTAACAATTGTAACATTATGTGGTAACATTTCATGATAATGTTCTATAAATTAACCTAAATTATAGCAATAGTTAACTTTTACCAGGTGTCATGTTTCGTACATGCTGATTTTGCAGAGTTACTAGGTCAACATAATTTGTTGACCCTGGAACAACATGTTAATGCAAAAAAAATGAATCTAAACCATATATTTACACCTAAGCCTAACTTTAACCATGAGTAATCCCTAAAATCTGAGGAAATTGTAGATAAATGACACAGATGTACAAGCACTATACCCTGATTGTAAGCCTACATTTCACAAAAACTATAAACTGGTTCTTCAAATCTGATTGGTTAATTACAAATCTGATTGGTTAATTACAACTCACCCTCATGCATCCTCATGTTTCTGTTCCATTTTAATTTATATAACCTGGATTTTTTATTTGAAATTCCTTTCTTGCATGTGTTTCCCTGCAGTATCCCATTCATTGTTCCAGTTTCTTGTTTATTTCTTCAGTTACTAATTACACTCACCTTGTTGAGTTGAAACCCTTTCTTATCCAGTGTATAGCTGCATTCACACCATTTCTACCTCAAAGCTGTCACATCCTCAGACTTGGATGTACAGTAGTGTCTAAGTAGCAACGAAATGTACTTGGTGGCATTTAGGTGGTAAAGCTGTAATGCAGTCCATGTCTTAGCTCTTAGAATATTCCAAGCTGATAATTTGTAGTTAAGAGTTCTGCAATCTCACACAAATGCTATGGCATTGATAATGTTGCCATTATGTTGCCAAATGTAAATACAGAGTCCAAGGACTTGGAACGGTTCAGGTTTGAATGTTATCTTAGAATTACGGTAATTATGATATAGTATGAATGCAGGTTATTCCTCTGTGTTTCAGAAGTTTGGTTGGTCATTGTCTTTACATGCACTGTGTAAAGCTGCTGTAGTGTGATTCCTGTGTTGGATTGCTATCTTCTTTGTCTTGTTGGTACTATTTCCTTTGTTTATTGAAATATGTTCTGCTTATAAATAGATCCTTTCCACTCGTAGTGGAACACGACACTAGAAGTAAAAAACAGATTTTGTGAGAAAGTTTACTATTTTTTATCTTGTTTTATTAGATATATACCACAAGAGAGTAATTTCTTTCCATGAACTATAAATGATGAATAAATAAAGGCCAATGACATGAGAAGGACTTGATTCATTACCTTATTTTTTCCAGTAAAAAGATGAGCCGGGGGTAATAAATGAGTCTTAAAAAGGGCAAGCCTTGAGATATTAATCTTCTAAGACATCAAAATGAAGTCACTCTATTAGCGCTAAAGGAGACGTCCATTCTCCTACACTTTATGTAAGCCACCAAGGAAACATTGCTACTATCCCAAGGCAATTATTTTATCCCTGTGTCCACACAGCTGGATGGCAGAATATAGAGATAGAGGTTAAAACTTCCTGATTTAGTGAGGCTGACTCCATACTTGGGGTCTGGAACAGTGAGAAAAGAAAAATCGAAATGCGTGACCTTTAAGAGGTGGTGGCATGTAGCAACAATGGCTGACAAATAGCAATGAGGATTAGCAATGGATGTGACCTTCTGCGGTTAAGGTCAAAGCTAATCGGCTAAACCAAAAGAATGCTGTGAAGTGCTCGACAATTGCCACAACTGCAGGGAAACATCACAGACGATGCCTTCAGATGCCTATAAATTCCTTTTAAATGAGAGATCAAGTCACAAATAATGATAAATGTGACTTGGTTAACAGTATCTATAAACGTCACTGGGTTTCTATGACTCTTCCATGCAGTTCTTCAAAACATATGACATTATATGAAGCTACATTTGAATTTCCCCTTTCTTCTAAGATGGGATATATTTCACATGGTGTCAGTCTCTCAGCTTGTCAGCCAGCCCGCTGTGTCTGAAGTCTGTGGAAGTGCAATTAGGGAGCTAGAGTCCACCTCCTGGACGTGGCAGCAGGAGGAAAATTGATGACAAATCTTATTAACTTTAGGATACAACCAAGGTGAACTTCATGCTCAAGGAACATCAGTGTCAGTCTGCTGCTATGTTAACTAATGAGTCTGGCTCCTCTCTGCAGATTAAATGGGCAGTATAATCTCCTGACCTTCACGTCCATCTCCACAGTCTTCCCACACAATAATTAATTAACACTTCTATCTTTCACGGGCCATGATATAGGTAAATCTGACTTGAAATGTATATGTGATGAATGAGTAATGGTTTCTAACCACAATGGGAATGATTATTCATATTATGTATAAGTATATACTTAGATGCAAACGTAATCAATCATAATCGAAAGTGTTTGTATGTTTCAGAGAAATCTCTTTCATCGGTCATGCTTTTTTCATGAGTGGCATAAGATTTGCAAGTAAGAAAGACAGATAGTTTTAAATGAGTTAAATTGTGTCTATTATTATTTTTAGATTGCGCCTTGGAACATGGTAAAAGCATTACCATGGGAATTAATCACTCGAGCGTCTGAGCCGCTACCTGTTTAATAACAAATTTAATCACTTCCTCCAGAGGTTCATTAGCTCAAAAAGGGAAAGTGTGAGGTTTTATTAGCCGACAGAGCCTTCATTAAGAGCCAATTAAATAATGAACACAGCATACCTTCTTCTTGTAAAGGGATAGACTTGATGTGAGTTCTCTCTTTCTCCACTGAAGAGTACATCTAGTAAACACAGGGCACAATAACAGGAGCAGACAAACTTTGCGTAATGTGAACAGACAGACACAAACCCTCCCTAAATCCTATAAATTGCATGATAAAAAATTGCACCTTCAGGGGAATTGTGGGATACAGATATACCTTTTTGAATGTTACAGTGGGGATCGGGGCAATCACAGTTAAGACACTGAGCGTGTCTCAGAATCATTGATTTACTGGACAGACAGTGAAACAAAGTAAATACCTGTTTCATTGATTTTGATGAAGACTCAAGAAATTTCTAGAAGTTTAGAGATTTAGTTTAGAGTTTAGAGATTTAGAGTTTAATTTAGTTTAATTTAGAGTATTAATTAATAAGTTTAGAGATAAGAAATTTAATTAGCTCCAGACACAATCCATCAAAAATCATTCCAATAGGTTGATTTGCGCAAAAAAAATTAAATAAATAAATAAATAAATAATAATAATAAAAACTTTCTTGTGGATTTTTTTTGGATTCTCTAAAAAATAAAAAAAATCTTAAGACCAGCATTTCAAAATATCAATTTCTGTACTATTACAAAATGCATTAAATGTTACTTGAATAATTTAATTTGTTCATGCTAAGTAAAAAAAATTCTGACCACAAACTGCTGAGCTCTGTCAAATTAAAATAAATTCATAAATTAACATAGGTTTAATACAAGATTTGTTAAACAAACCAAAATGAGTTATGTAGTAAAAGCTAGTAATGAAGAAACTGAGGATGGAGTTAAGATGTTTTGCCAGAATTGACAGTTTAATATGTTTTCAATTTTTTTGTGTTGTGTTAATGACGAGGCCGCATGGTGCACAATACCCTGCCTTACTTCCAAACAGGATAAAGTGAATGACACTACACCTGTAATTCAAAGCAATCTTTCAGCCTGCTGTTTGTTTTTTTCATACACTATGGCCCACAATGTTGCCAATGCATTCAGACAGCTATTATGTGCTCAATGTTTATAAAGTGCTCTCCAGCAAGGACATTAGGGACTATGAAACCCACTGTAATTACTTATCAGAACAAAAGCCCAAAGGACAGGAGAGTTCCTGGCTGGCCAGGAAATACGCAGACATATGGGATCTTATTCAGCGTTATTGCTGCCATCAAGGGCTCATGCTGTATCTCCATTTCTATTTCGGCACTGAGAGCTATAATCATAAAAAAACTGAGCAGAGTGAAATAGCCTTTTACATCCAAATAAACAGATTCAGGACAGGTATAGAAGAGGTCTCTGAGCTGACATTATGAAACCACCTATATCTAACAACAGAGCGATGGCTGTATACAAGGAGAAAGCAGAATCATGGTAATCAGTGTTAAATTGCAGAAGTGTCAGTGAGAACGTCAGACAGATTGAGAACGTCAGACAGGACAAACAAGAGAGACAAAAACCATAGAGTCCAACTCCTCTGTGAATCCATAATGATGTGAGTCTATATGTAAGTGTTAGGGTTACGATTAGACTTAGGGTTAGGGTTGGCCAAGAACTAAGAGAATTGTCCATTTGAGCTTCAAATATGACTTTCTGTTTTAGGGTTAGGATAGCATTAGGGATAGAGTTATTTTTAGGGTTAGGGTTGGCTAAGAACTAAGAAAATTGTGCATTTGGGCTTTAAATATGACTTTTTGTTTTAGGGTTAGGTTTAAGGTTATGGTTAGAGTTATGATTATAGTTAGGTTAGGTCAGGGTTACACTTAGGTTTAGGGTTAAGGGTTAAGCAAATTGTGCATTTGAGCTTCAAATATGACTTTCTGTGTTAGATTTTGGGAGCAGGTTTAGTATTAGATTAGGTTTAGGGTTAGGGTTGGTTAGGTTAAGATTACGGTTACAGTTAGGGTTAGGGTATGCCAAGAACTAAGAAAATTGTACATTTAAGCATCAAATATGACTTTCTGTGTGAGGGTTGGGATTAAAATTAGATAAGGGTTAGGGTTTGGTTAGGGTTACAGTTAGGGTTAGGGTTAGGGTTAAGGTTTGGCCAAGAACTAAGCAAATTGTGCATTTGAGCTTCAAATATGACTTGTGTAAGGGTTAAGTTTAGGGTTAGGTTAGGGTTGTTTAGGTTAGGGTTAAGGTTATGTTTAAGGTTGGAGTTCGGGTTGGGTTAGGGTTGGCCAAGAGCTAAGGTAATTATGAATTTGAGCTTCAAACATGACTTTCTGTGTTAGGGTTACAGTTAGGGTTACAGTTAGAGTTAGCGTTGGCCAAGAAGTAAGAGAATTGTGCATTTGAGCTACATATATGGGTTAGCTTAGCTTAGCTTAGCTTAGGGTTAGTGCTAGGGTTAACCAAGAACTAAGAAAGTTGTGCATTTGAGTTAGGGCTAGGTTAGGGTCAGAGTTAGGGTTAAGGTTGTTTAGGGTTAATGTTAGGCTTTGGGCTAGTGTTAGGGTTAATTTTAGGGTTAGGGTTGGCCGAAAACTAAGGAAATTGTGCATTTGAACTTAAAAAATTACTTTCTGTGTTAGGCTTAGGGTTACAATTAGGGTTAGGGTTATGGCTAGGGCTAGGATTAGGCTAGGCTAGGTTAGGTTAAAGGTATGGTTCAGATTAGGGTTAGGTTAAGTTAGGGTTAGGCTAAGAACTAAGCAAATTGTGTATTTGAGCTTTAAATATAACTTTCTGTAGTAGGATTAGGGTTAGTGTTTGGCTTAGGTAGCGATCAGACTTAGACTTGTTAGGGTTAGGATTAGGATTAGGGTTAGGTTTAGAGATAGAGTTAGGGTGAGGGTGTGGGTTTGGGTTTGGGTTTGGGTAAGGGTTAGGGTTGGTGTTAGGGTTAGGGTTATTGTTACAATTACAATTACGATTGCGATTGCGATTACGATTACGGTTATGATTAGGACCAGGTTAGGTTAGTTAAGGTTACGGTTAGGTTTGTGAATTGAGCATTTGAGGTTCAAATATGACTTTCTGTTTTAGGTTTAGGCATGGGGTTAGGATTAGGGTTAGGGCTAGATTAGGTAAAGTAAGGTAAGGTTAGGTTAGGTTGGGGTTAGGGTCAGGATTAGCATTATGATTATGATTATGATTATGATTATGGTTACGGTTAGAGTTAGGCTAGGTTAGGGTTAGGGATGGAGTTAGCTGTAGGGTTAGAGTTGGGTTTGATAAGGGTTAGGGAGAATTAAGAGAATTGTGCATTTGACTTTAGGGTTAGGGTTAGGGGTTAGGGTTAGGGTTAGGGTTAAGGTTAAGGTTAGGGTTAGGGTTTTAGGTTAGGTTAGGGTTACTGTTTGGCTAGGTTAGGGTTAGGGATGGGGTGAGGGTTACAGTTATAGCTAGGATTGGATAGGGTCGGTTAGCATTACTGTTAGCGTTAAGTTAAGGGTTAGGGTTAGCTTTACTTAGGGTTAGGGTTGGGTTATATTTAGGGCTTGGGTTAGGGATGGGTTAGGATTAGGGTCAGGGCTAGGTTTGTTAAGATTTAGGCTTAGGGTTGTGGTTAGATTTAGGGTTGGTGTTATGGTTGTGGTTAGGGTTACAGTTAGGCTTAGGGTTAGAGTTAGATTAGGTTGGGGTTAGGGATGGGGTTAGTAGTAGGGTTAGGGTTGGGTTTGGTTTTGGTTAGGTATGCTTTTGGTTAGATTTAGGGTTACAGTTATGATTATGGTTATCTTATGGTTTTGGTTAGGGTTATGGTTATGGTTGTGGTTAGGGTTAGGTTTAGGTTATAGTTAGAGTTAGGTTAGAGTTAGGGGGTTAGGTTAGGGTTAGGGATGGGGTTAGCAGTAGGGTTTAGGGATGGGGTTAGCAGTAGGGTTAGGGTTGGGTTTGGTTAGGTTTAGTTAAGGTTAGATTTAGGCTTAGGGTTAGGGTTTAGGTTATATTTAGGTTTAGGTTAGGTTATGGTTATGGTTATGGTTATGGTTATGGTTATGGTTATGGTTTTGGTTAGGGTTACAGTAAGGGTTAGAGTTAGAGTTAGAGTTAGAGTTAGACTAGTTTAGCATTAGGGGTTAGCAGTAGGGGTTAGGGTTGAGTTTGGTTAGGTTTAGTTAGGGTTATGGTTGTAGTAGTATGGTTACAGTTAGGGTTAGGGTTAGATTTAGGCTAGATTAGAGTTTGGGATGGGGTTAGCAGTAGGGTTAAGGTTGGGTTTGGTTACGTTTTGTTAGGGTTAGCAGTAGGGTTAGATTAGGTTAGCTTTCATTAGGGTTAGGATTATGGTTAAATTGAAGGTTAGCAATAGGTTAGGGTTAGAAATGGGGTTAGGATTAGATTAGGTTTAGGAGTATGCTAGGTTAAGGTAAGGGATGAGGTTAAGATTAGGGTAAGTGCCAGGTTTGGTTAGGTTTGATTAGGGTTAGTTTAAGTTATCTTTGGTTAGGGTAATGGTTAGGGTTAGGCTATGTTAGGGTTACAGATGGGGTTATAATATAATTACTGTTTAGGGTTAAGATTAGCATTAAGTTTAAAATTAGGGGTAGGGTTAGGTTAGGATAAGATTTAGGGATATGGTTAACGTTATGTTTAGGCTTAGGGTAAAGATTAGGTTAGGGCTAGGGGTAGAGTTACATTTATGGCTAGGATTATGCTAGATTTGTGCTAGATTAGGTTAGGGATGAGGTTAGGATTAGTGTTAGTGCTAGGTTTGCTTAGGTTTGGTTAGAGTTTCTACCTTATACTGTACAGTGCTTTGATGCAACCTGTGTTGTTAAAAGCGCTATATAAATAAAAATGATTGATTGATTGAGTTAAGCTTAGGGTTAGGGTTACAGTTAGGCTTAGGTTAGGGTAGGTTTTCGGGTTTGGGTTAGGATTAGGGTTAGGGTCAGTTTGAGGGTTAGGGTTAAGGTTAAGGTTAGGGTTAGGGTTAGGTTAAGGGTTAGGGATAGGGCAAGGGTCAGCGTTAGGGTTAAGTTTAGGATTATGCTAGGTTAGTGTTAGGGTTGAGGTTAGGATTAGGGTTAGTGCTAGGTTTGGTAAGGTTTGGTTAGGATTAGGTTATCCTTGGTTAGTATTAGGGTTAGGGTTATGGTTTGGGTCAGGTTTTAGGTTAGAGTTTCTACCTTATACTGTTAGGTTAGTGCTTTTGATGCAACCTGTGTTGTTAAAAGCGCTAGGGATAGGGTTACAGTTAGGGTGAGGATCAAAATGAGGTAAGATTAGGTTAAAGTGGGGTTAGGGTAACATTTGAAGTTAGGGTTAGGCTAGGTTAGGGTGAGGGTTGGGGTTAGGTTAAGGGTTAGTGCTAGGTTTGCTTAGGTTTGGTTAGGGTTAAGCTTAGGGTTACAGTTAGGGTTAGGTTAAGGTCAGTTTTTGGGTTTGGGATGGGGTTAGGATTAGGGTTAGTGCTAGTTTTGACTAGGTTAGGGTTAAGGTTAAGGTTAAGGTTAGGGTTAGGTTTAGGATTACGATTAGGTTAGTGTTAGGGTTAGAGCTTAGGGCTAGGCTAGATTAGGTTAAGGCTGGGTTAGGTTTACATTTAGGTCAGGCTAGATTACGGTTAGGGTTGAGGTTAGGATTAGGGTTAGTGCTAGTTTGACTAGGTTAGTGCTAGAGACTTAGGGCTAGTGTTAGGATTACAGCTAGGGCTAGGTTAGATTTGGTTAGGCCTGTATTTGTTTAGGTTCCATTAGGTTAGGTTAGGGTTAGGGTTAACATTAGGGTTAGGGTTAGGGTTAGGTTAGGTTAGGGCTAGGTTAGGTTAAGGTTAGGTTAGGCTTAGGGCTTAGATTAGATTAGGTTAGGCTTAGGTTAGGGTTACATTTAGGTCAGGCTAGATTACAGTTAGGGATGGGGTTAGGATTAGGGTTAGTGCTAGTTTTGACTAGGTTAGGGTGAGACGTAGGGCTAGTGTTAGGATTACAGCTAGGGCTAGGTTAGATTTGGTTAGGCCTGTATTTGTTTAGGTTCAGTTAGGGTTAGGGTTAGGGCTAGGGTTAGGGTTAAGTTTACATTTAGAGTTAGGGTTAGGGCTAAATTAGATTAGGTTAAGGCTGGGTTAGGTTTACATTTACAGTTAGAGTTAGGCTAGATTAGGGTTAGATATAGGGTTAGGATTAGGTCTAGTGCTAGTTTTTATTAGGTTAGGGTTAGCTTCAGAGTTAGGGTTAGGGATAAGTTAAGGTTTATTGATACGTATAATATTATGCTTAAGCTTGTTAGATTTAGGTTTAGGGTTACTGTTATAGTTAGGGTTAGGCTAGGTTAGGGTTAGCGATTGAAATAGGATTACAGTTAGGGCTAGGTTTGGTTAGGCTCACTTAGGGTTAGGGTTGAGGTTATGGTTAGGGTTAGGGCTAGGTTAGATTAGGTTAGGGCTGGGTTTGGTTAGGTTCAGTTAGGAATAGGGATAGGGATAGGGATAGGGATTGTAAGGGTCCCCCTTTTCCTGCAGTTATTATTAAGTTAACCAAGATTAATGTTTATTTTGCCAGGCAAGAATAGGTTCCAAATTGGTATAATTCACAAATATTTGCACAACTGATCAGCAGTACAAAAATAACACAAAACTAAATAAAACACACTTAAAAGGTCATTATACCTGGTCTTTAAGTACATAGTGTGGTGTATGAGGACACAAATCATACTATGGGC
The DNA here is from genome assembly GCF_018831695.1 of Puntigrus tetrazona. NCBI lineage: Eukaryota > Metazoa > Chordata > Actinopteri > Cypriniformes > Cyprinidae > Puntigrus > Puntigrus tetrazona. Next base: position 8,160,073 of record NC_056700.1, read on the forward strand.
AGATCTGCCTACAGAATCGTGCCTTGTTGTGTTTTTAAAAGCAACAGGGGGATGGTGTTGTTTACTCTCTTTTTGAAGTCCTGTTGTTCCTTTGGATATCCCTTCTCAGATTAGTCTTATTGCATTTACAGGTTTTGATTCACCTCCTTACAGGATAGGTATAGGGATAGGGTTAGGGTTAGGGTTAGGGTTAGGGTTAAGATTAGGTTTAGGGTTAGGTTTAAGTTTAGGGCTAGATTAGATTAGGTTAGGGCTGCGTTAGGCTTACATTTAGGGTTAGGCTAGATTAGGGTTAGGGATGGGGCTAGGATTAGGGTTAATGCTGGTTTTAATTAGGTTAGGGTTAGGATTAGGATTAGGGTTAGGGTTACAGATATTTTTAGATATTAATTAGCTTTACGGTTAGGTGTAGGGTTAGGGTTAAGTGTAGGGTTAGGTTTAGGTTTAGGGTTAGGGTTAGGGTTAATTTCACATTTAGAGTTAGGGTAAGGGCTAGGTTAGATTAGGTTAGCACTGGGTTAGCATTACATTTAAGGTTAGAGTTAGGATAGATTAGGGTTAGGTAAAGGGTTACGATTAGTTTAGTGCTAGTTTTAATTAGGTTAGGATTAGCTTCAGAGTTAGTGGTAGAGATAGGACAATTTGTATTGATACATTTAATGTCATGCTTAAGCTTGTTAGGTTTAGAGTTAGGGTTACGGTTGAGTTTATGGTTAGGGTTAGGGTTAGGTCTAGGTTAGATTAGTTTAGGGTTGGGTTTGATTAGGTTCAGTTAGGATTAGGGATAGGGTAAGGGTTAGGGTTAGCGTTAAGGTTAGGGTTAGGACTGGGGCTAGAGTAGATTAGGTTGGGGATGGGTTAGGGTTACATGTAGGTATGGGGTTAGGATTAGGGTTATTGCTGGTTTTGATTAGGTTAGGGTTAGGGTTAGGATTAGGGTTAGGTTTAGTGTTACTGTTATTTTTAGGGTTAGGCTACATTAGGGTTAGGGATGGGATTAGGATTAGGGTTAGTGCTGGTTTTGATTAGGTTACGGTTAGGATTAGGGTTAGGTTTAAGGGCTGAGTTTGGTTAGGTTCATTTAGGGTTAGGGTTAGGGTTAATTTTAGGGTTAGGGCTAGGTTAGATTAGGTTAGGGCTTGTTTTTTGTTAGTTTCAGTTAGGGTTAGGGATAGGGATAGGGTTAGAGTTAGGGTTAGGGCTAAATTAGATTAAGTTAGAGCAGGGTTTAGTTAGGTTCAGTTAGGGTTAGGGTTAGGGTTAGGGTTAGGGTTAGGGATAGGGATTTTAGGTTAGGGTTAGGTTAGGGGCTAGGGCTAGGTTAGGATTAGGGTTAGGTTTAGTGTTACTGGCTATTTTTTTAGGTTAGGCTGCATTAGGGCAAGGTTAGGGATGGCTTTAATATTACAGTTAGGGCTAGGTTTTGTTAGGTTCAGTTAGGGTTAGGGATAGGTTTAGAGATAGGGTTAGAGATAGGGTTAGAGTTAGAGTTAGGGTTAGGTTTAGGGTTAAGGGTTAGGGTTAGGGTTAGGGTTAGGGTTAGGTTTGGGGCTAGATTAGGTTAGGGATTAAGGTTAGTGCTAGTTTTAATAAGGTTAGGGTTATGATTAGGGTGAGGGTTATTCTTATTTTAGGGTTAGGTTAGGGTGAGGTTAGGATTATGGTTAGAGCTAGGTTTTGTTAGATTTAGTTGGGGTTAGGATAGGGTGAGGCTTAGGGCTAGATTAGATTAGGTTAGGGCAGGATTAAGGATATATTTAGTGTTAGGTATGGGGCTAGAATTACAGTTAGGGTTAGGTTTTGTTAAGGTTCAGTTAGGGTTAGGGTTAGGGTTAGGGCTAGGAATAGTGTTAGGGTTATGGTTAGGATTAGTATTGGGTTTAGGGTTAGGGCTAGGAATATGGTTAGGGTTAAGGTTATGGTTAGGGTTCGAGCTAGGTTACAATAAGTTAGGGAGGGATTAAGGTTCAGTTAGTGCTAGTTTTAATAAAGGTTAGGGTTATGATTAGGGGCTGAGGGTTAGGGCTAGGTTTGGGATAAATTTAGAGTTAGGGATGGGGTTCGGATTATGATTAGGGCTAGGTTTGGTTAGGTACACTTAGGGTTAAGGTAAGGTTTAGGTTTGGGGCTAGATTAGATTAGGTTAGGGCTGGGTTAGGGATACATTTAGGGTTAGGCTAGATTAGGGTTAGCGATGGGGTTGGGATTACGGTTAGGGCTAGGTTTGGTTAGATTCAGTTAGGTTTAGGGTTAGGGTTAAGGTTATGGTTAGGGCTAGGTTAGATTAGGTTGGGGCTGAGCTTGCTTAGGTTCAGTTACGGTTAGGGATAGGGATAGAGATAGAGATAGAGATTGAGATTGAGATTGAGATTGAGATTGAGATAGGGATAGGGTTAGGGTTAGGGTTAGGTTTAGGTTTAGGTTTAAATTTAGGTTTAGGTTTAGGTTTAGATTCAGGTTTAGGTTTAGGTTTAGGCTTAGGTTTAGGTTTAGATTTAGGCTTAGGGCTGGATTAGATTAGGTTAGGGATGGGTTAGGGTTACATTTAGGGTTAGGCTAGATTAGGGTTAAGGATGAAGTTAGGATTAGGGTTAGTGCTAGTTTTGATTAGGTTAGGATTAAGATTAGGGTTACTATTAATTTTCGGGTTAGTCTAGGTTACGAATGGGGTTAGGATTACAGTTAGGACTAGGTTTTGCTAGGTTCAGTTAGGGTTAGGGATAGGGTGAAGGTGAAGGTGAAGGTGAAGGTTAGGGTTAAGGTTAGGGTTAGCGTAAGGTTACTGTTATTTTTATGGTTAGGATAGGTTAGGGATGGGGTTAGAATTACAGTTAGGACTAGGTTTTGTTAGGTTCAGTTAAGGTTAGGGTTAGGGTTAGGAATAAGTTTAGGGATAAGGTTAGGGTTAAGGTTAAGGTTAGGGTTAGGGTTAGGGTTAGGGTTAGGGTTAGGGTTAGAATTAGGTTTAGGTTTAGGTTTAGGTTTAGGTTGAGCTTGCTTAGGTTCATTTAGGGTTAGTGATAGGGATAGGGATAGAGATAGAGATAGAGATAGAGATAGGGATAGGGATAGGGATAGGGTTAGGGTTAGGGTTAGGGTTAGAATTAGGTTTAGGTTTAGGTTTAGGTTTAAGTTTAAGTTTAAGTTTAAGTTTAAGTTTAGGTTCAGGGTTAGGGTTAGGGCTAGGGTTAGGGCTAGGGTTAGGCTTAGGGCTGTATTAGATTAGGTTAGGGCTGGGTTAGGATTACATTTAGGGTTAGGCTAGATTAGGGTTAGGGATGAAGTTAGGATTAGGGTTAGTGCTAGTTTTGATTAGGTTAGGGTTAGGATTAGAGTTAGGGTCACTGTTAATTTTAGGGTAAATCTAGGTTACGGATGGGGTTAGACTTGGGGCTAGATTATATTAGGTTAAGGCTGGGTTAGGAATACATTTAGGGTTAGACTAGATTAGGGTTAGGGATGGGGTTAGGATTATGTTTAGGGCTAGGTTTGGTTAGGTTCATTTAGGGTTATGGTTCTGCTTACGGTTAAGGTTAAGAATAGGTTAGATTAGGTTAGGGTTGAGTTTGGTTAGGTTCAGTTAGGGTTAGGGATAGGGATAGAGATAGAGATAGAGATAGAGATAGAGATAGAGATAGAGATAGAGATAGAGATAGAGATAGAGATAGGGTTAGGGTTAGGGTTAGGATTAGGGTTAGGATTAGGGTTAAGTTTACATTTAGGGTTAGGGTTAGGGCTAGGGCTAGGGCTAGGGTTAGGGTTAGGGTTAGATTAGATTAGGTTAGGGCTGGTTTAGGGTTAAATTTATGGTTAGGGTTAAGGTTAGGATTAGTCTTGGGGTTAGGATTAGGGTTAGTGCTAGTTTTGATTAGGTTAGGGTTAGGATTAGGGTTAGGGTAACTGTTATTTTTAGTGTTAGGCTAGGGATGGGGTTAGGATTACTGTTAGGGGTAGGTTTTGTTAGGGTTAGGGTTAGGGCTAGGGCAAGGCTAGGAATAGGGTTAGGTTTATGGTTACAATTAGGGTTAGGTTAGGTTAGGTTAGGTTAGGGTTAAGGTTAAGGTTAAGGTTAAGGTTAAGGTTAAGGTTAAGGTTAAGGTTAGGGTTAGGGTTGGGTTAGGGTTAGAGTTAGGGGTAGAATTAGGGTTAAGGTTAGGCTCGATTAGCGTTAGGGACGGGGTTAGGATTATGCTAGTTTAGGGATAGAGATGAGGTTAAGATTAGGGTTAATTCTTAGTTTTGGTTAGGTTTGATTAGGGTTAGGTTTAAACCTAGTGTTAGGGTCACAGTAAGGTTTAGGGTTGGGGTTAGGGTTACTGTTATGATTAGGTTTAGGTTAGGATTAGGGAAGGGGTTTAGGATTACGATTAGGGCTAGATTTGGTTGGGTTCAGTCAAGGTTAGGTTTAAGTTTTAGGATAGGTTAGGGGTAGGGCTAGGATTAGGGTTGGAGTTAGGTTTGATTAGGGTAGGGTTAGAATTAGGGTTAGGGTTATGGTTAGGGTTAGGTTTACTTTTATTTTTATGGTTAGGCTAGGTTAGGGATGGGTTTAGAATTACAGTTAGGACTAGGATTTGTTAGGTTCAGTTAGGGTTAGGGTTAAGGTTAGGGTTAGGCTTGGGGCTAGATTAGATTAGGTTTGGTCTGGGTTAGGGATACATTTAGGGTTAGGATAGATTAGGGTTAGGAATAGGGTTAGGATTACGATTAGGGCTAGGTTTAATTAGGTTTGGTTAGGGTTAGGTTAGGTTAGCTTTGGCTAGAGTTAGGTTTAGAGTTAGGGTTAGGGTTAGGCTAGGTTAGCTTTGGCTAGAGCCAGGTTTGGAGTTAGAGTTAGGGTTAGGGTTAGGCTAGGTAAGGGTTAGGGATGTGGCTAGGATTAGGGTTAGGGTTAGAAATAGCGTTAGCTAAGAGCTAGGGTTAGGGTTAGGTTTAGGGTTAGAGTTAGGGTTAGGTTAGGGATGGGGTTAGGATTTGGGTTAGGGCTAGGTTAGACTAGTGTTAGGGTAAGGGTTAAGGCTAGGTTAGGTTAGTTTAGGGTTAGGGATACGTTTAGAGTTAGGTTTTGTCAAGAAGTAAGTGAACAGAACATGAAATATTTCAGTTAGAGATAGACTTAGGGTTAGGATTAGAGTTAGTGCTAGGTTTAGTTAGGACTGGTTAGGGTTAGGATAGGATAGCTTTGTTTAGGGTTAGCGTTAGGGTTAGGTTTAAGCTATAGGTTAGGGTTAGGGTTAGGGTTAGGGTTAGGGTTAGGGTTAGGGTTAAGGTTAAGGTTAGGTTTAGGTTTAGATTTAGGTTTAGGTTTAGGATTAGGGTTAGGCTAGTTTAGGGTTAGGGATGAGGTTATGATTAGGGTTAGTGCTAGGTTTAGTTAGGTTTGGTTAGTGTTAGGGTTAGGTTAGCTTTGGTTCAGGTTAGGTTAGGATTAAGGTATACCAAGAACTAAGCAAATTGTGCATTTGAGTTTCAGATATGACTTTCTGTGTTTATGGTTAAGGTTAGATTAGGTTAGGGCTAGGGCTAGGGCTAGGGTTAGGGTTAGGGTTAGAGTTAGAGTTAGGTTAGGTTAGGTTAGGTTAGGTTAGGGTTATGGTTAGTTTAGGTTAGGTTTACGTTGACTTTTAGAGTTAGGGTTGGGTTAGATTTAGGGTTTGGGTTTGGGTTAGGTATAGGTATAGGTATAGGTTTAGGTTTAGGTTTAGGTTTAGGTTTAGGTATAGGGATAGGGATAGGGTTAGGGTTAGGGTAAGGGTTTGGGTTAGGATTACAGGTTAGGGATAGGGTTAGGGTAAGGGTTATGGTTAGAATTAGCATTAGGATTGCCCAAGAACTAATAAAATTGTATATTTGAGCTTTAAATAGGGTTAGAGTTAGGGTAGGGTTTCAGTAAAGGTAAGGGTTGATTAAGGTTACGTTTAGAGTTAGGCTTAGTGTTGGGGTTACAGTTCGAGTTTGAGTCCTTCATGAATCAATTCCCTCCTAAACTGTTTGTATGTGTGTGTGTGTGTGTGTGTGTGTGTGTGTGTGTGTGTGTGTGTGTGTGTGTGTGTGTGTGAATGTGTGTGTGTGTTCATTCTTAGCTTACTCATGTTAGTAGAAGTATAGTTCAGTAAACCTTCTGTTTTATTATTAAGAGTGGTTGTTGTGTGTGTTGTGTATTTCAAAGTCTAACTCCGCACAGATGTGCACTACCAGCTCAAGGTTAAGAATAGGTTCAGATAGGGTGGATATAGGGTGTGGTTATTTTGAAGATGACAAAATAAACAGAATAAGTAAGATACCTTTAGGGTTAAGCGTTGGGTTACTGCCAATTTTATATTCTACACATTTCATGAAACCAATTTGAAGTATCAATATTCGATTTCCCAAATATTAATTAAAGAGAGCTAATTCGTATTAATAATCAGATTAAAATCTTACATTATATTAGGTTAAAGGTAGCGATAGGATTTGCGTTAGGATTAGGTGTGGGGTAAGGGTAAGAGTTAGATTAAGAGTTAGGGTTAGGCTTAGTCCAGGCTGAGTTTTAAATATAACTTTTAGTGTTGGGGTTAGGGTTAGACTTAGAATTAGGGTAGAGTCAGAGTTGACCAATAACTAAGAAAATTGTGAATTAGAGTTAGGTTAGGTTAGTGTGAGATTAGAGTTAGGGACCCAGCATCAGAGTTAGGTATTTTGAATTAGAATGCAGGGATTGGCTGTAGGTTTAGGGACGTTTAGGTTTAATCCTGATGGGGACGTTTAAAGTTTAGGTTCAGGGTTAGCGAGCTTAGGGCTAGGGTTAGGCTTGATGAGCTCTGTATTAGATTAGCCAACAGGGCTACCTCCCTAGGGTTATGTTTTAGGGTTAGGCTAGATTAGGGTTAGGGATGAAGTTAGGATTAGGGTTAGTGCTAGTTTTGATTAGGTTAGGCGAGGATTAGAGTTAGGGTTACTGTTAATTTGATTTGTAAATCTTTTCCTTATTCTTAGATGGGGTTAGACTTGGGGCTAGAATAAATATTAGGTTAAGGCTGGGTTAGTTCATCAACCCTGTGGCTGGAATCCCGTTAAAACGTCTTTTTTTGCACCTCACTCTTTAAAATGGGTCGTAACACAGTTCGAGTTAGTGTTTGGTTAAGGTTGCCCAAGAACTATGAGAATTGTGCATTTGAGCTTTAAGTATAACTTACTATGTTAGGGTTAGAGTTTGGGTTAGAGTTAGGGTTACAGTTAGACTTAGGGTTAGGGTTATTGTTAGGGTCAGGGTTAGGATTAGGGTTAGGTTAGGGTTTGTACATGTGTCCATTTAAAAATAGAACCTCTTTCCATGTTGTACTCATTGGACTGAACATTATAGAAAAAATGTATTTGGATGTGGATTTTGCTGGGCCGCGAACTGGAAATCAACAGTGCTAAGGTTCAAAATACTCTTGAGGATGTTTCATCGGAGAAATCACAGAAGATTATTAGCTTTTTAATGCATAATTACTATGAAATGAAAAGTTTACTGTCATATGGGAGAAACGGTGCGTCCACAGCCACATTCCTGGGTGGGAATCATATAGTTAGTGCACACCAGCTTATAATTTCCTACAAGGAAGAGATTGAGGATCAAGTAATTATACTTAAGAAGACTCCTCATAGTCCCTTTCCTTTTACGATTTTATTTGAAGTCATTTAACCTATTATTGACTTATTGTAGGAGCGAGACCAAGTTGCACCTTATGAGCTTTGTGTTCACCCCCGGCTTAATTTAGCAATGTAACTATTGGTGCTCTAAGCGTTATAATTACCATGTTCAACAAGCTCTTTATGGAGTGGAACTAAAGTTCATCTTAGTGGAGAGGTATACTGTCCAATGAAATGTAGCATGTCAAAACCATATCTATCCCATATTTAAAAAGTAATGCATGAAATTACCTGAAAATACTACATAATCTGCAGTTTTTCAACAGTGCGACTGATTATACTTTGGAGTATGAGTTAAAACATATCTGAGTTTGTTGAAGAGGTGGTGTACTAATCATTTTATTTGAAATTTTGATTTTTTTCATTTCATTCCAAAAGACTACCAATGAAATTCCCTCATAAATAGAACATTAGGAATATCTACTGTAGAAATTGTAATATTATACAACCCGGTGTCATGAAAGTGCATATAAATAATATGCCAAATAAAAACAACAACTTGTGATAATTGATATGCAAAAATGCTATGTGATGGGTATGATTAGGCTTGTGGCATAGATGCATATCATATTCACTCCAGCAAATGTTTTATCATATGCACATGAAAAAATATACATGCATATACATTCCAAAGTAATGTTTTGCGTATCAGTACCGCAGGTTTCTGTTTTTATTTGCCGTTCTATTCATATGCATTTTCATGTGACCATGCTCTATAACCACTTCTCCCAAATATTAAAATATAAAATCTGTCTTTTTTTCCATACAGTGAAAATCAGTGGGGTCCAAAACAATGGCAATTTCAGTATTATTATTCAGCATTAGTTTTAATCGGATTTTCCACAAAGCCTGCAACATGTAGAAAGACAGACTGTTAAATAAGTGCCAAACAGAAATATAATCTTGTGCAGTACTGTCTAATAAAAGATATGGGGCTTAATGCAGTTAGAGTCAATCTGAACACTCAAATTTCTTGTTATTACTGCTATCAGAAAAGCAACATGCACACTCAGTCACACACGCACACACACACACACTAAAGAAAACACACACAAACACCAGGTTTGGACTGAGCTATTGTTTGCACTGATTTCTCATCTCCCGTTGTGTTGTTTTCCTTTGAGTCAGGTCATCATGCCATCTCAGAGTAATATTCTTCACTAACAGCCAGGCGCACAACACTAAGAGGACCTCCTACATTATCAGCATGATGCAGATAGGTCTGGCCTGCAAAGAGATTTATAGCCAATATGAAAATATAGCTATTATTAAATATGTTGTAAAAATCATAAACAATACTATATTATTTGTCACTCTAAAATGTTTCAGTTGATTAAGTGTTCACATTTTTAGAAAGATTATAAATTATAAATATAATTCAAATTAAGAAAAAGTACAGTAGCAATAAAAATTTCAGTTTGAGCACGCATATTACGATAAATGAACACTTGACTGGAATACTGGCTGCTGATGTGGTTATAACATTGTGTGTACATGTGTAATTTTTTTCTCTCCCTTCCTCATATAGATTGCCATTTTGTGGATTATTAAAGATTGTAATTTCTTCATCATATTCATGAGGGGTTTTTTTACCTCAAACTTTTGACTAGATATTATTAGTCAAGTTATCAGTTATTAGACACTCTGTAGCAGTTAATTGCAAGAGTGTTTCTAAATATAAACATCTCTGGAGCACAAAAGGCCTATATGTGGGCTGATGAAAGCTTGGGGTTACATGAGCATCAATGACTAATCATCTCATATCTGAATTAACTAGTAAGCCTGTTTCCTTCTCCAAAGATGACACAGTGTTACTATATATATGCATCAAAAAAATGTACTTCAGTAAATATAGCTTCATCTCACAGTAAAGGTATGACTGCAAACTAACAGCAATTTCAGATAATATTATATATAAAGGTATATGTCAGTAAAAATGCAATTTCTGCAGTTTTTCTCCATTGTTGCTCCATTAATACAATTGTGCATCAGATTCAGATCACACACACAAACACAGAAAAAAGCCTTGACAGTTTATTTTAAAAGGCTGTTAAAAATGGCAGGCAGACCTTTTTTAGATACACATTCCTGAAAAATTTGACGTCTTTCTGATTTAATGAATGTTAAATATTGACCCAAATTAGTTTAGGCATTCTGTACACTTTTGCATGGTGAAAAACATCCAGTACCTCAAGTCAATTGCTATTAAATTTAAATAATTGATTTTGTGCTGTTAATGGAGCCTTGAAAAATAACAGCCTCATCCCTCGGTTATAGAAAAAAAAGTCTGTTTTCCTCTCCTGGCAGTCAGGTTGCTTTCTCTCCTTGGCACTGATAAGTTGATACAGTCATACAACACTGCACCCAACTTTAGTGCTTCCATTCTGTGTGCTGACAGCCTGGTAATTAATGCCTACCTGACTCCTCCGGCAGGCATCTCCCAAGGCTGCTGATTAGGACTCTGGCTCTGCAAAGTATGACACCTGTGTAGACGTTTTACCAGGAGCCCAAACAAAAAGAAAATAGCTAAGCACATTACTAATTTGCAGCATTGAATTCCGGCCTGTTTGGATTTGTCTCCATAAGAGCTGTTTTATCATTCTGGTCAATGAGTTGGAGGAAAATTTGCGTTTGCTAATGAAATGACTCAAGGTACAAGGTAACTTATGTTAAATGGAAACATTAAAGAATTAGAATTAGCACCAACAATATGACAGATTTTTCCATATGTTCTGTTTTTGCTCTTCCTAGACCACAAAGCCCTGTTTGGCCTCATCAAGAGAAATGACCAAAGAGAACTGAATCCTTTCATGTTGCCCTTTCCTCCTCTACTACACTTGTGATTATAAAATTGATCTTCTTCTTTTTCCCTCTTTTCACTTAAGGAGACCAGTTCTCCTGGTTATTATTGTACCCCAGTGCTGTAATAACAATTTATCTTCGCTTCTTGTACGATTACTGTACAGCGCTTCAGAAAGGAGGGCAGAGGTGCCAAGTCTTTGATTTATAGGAGCAATTTGACCGCTGCTTATTAGAGTGATCCACTAAGGTGATCCAGGTGGTGGAAGGCCTCCACAGCATCTTAACTCTGTTCAAGAGCACAGGGGCAAAACAATTCAAGACTGTACTTTTGACCAGAAATATGATGCTAACCTCAGGGCAGTCAGTTGATGCGGTCGCTCATGTCAAGACGGTAGTAAAAAACTTGGAAAATGATCACAGTAAAGCAATTCGTTCTATCGCAGTTTGATTTAGTTTAGTATGAACAGAGCTTGCAAAACTTAGAGAGCTTTCTGTCTACAGTCGAAACATGGGAGATTTTAATGGAGTTTGGCTGTATTCCTCTATTCCCTCTAGGACAGAGGTCTGCAACCTTTTTATTATGTCATGCCATTTTTCTAATTAATCACTGTCATACCAATGATATATTACCAAATTTATAATAATTTTAAAAGTTCAAATAAGTTTAAATGAAACATTAACAGAATTGTTTGCCCAAGAATGAAAATTCTGTCATCATTTACTTGCTCATGAGAAACTGAAACTGAGCTGTTTTGGGTGAATATTGTCTTCCATAGTATTTCTTTTCCTACTATGGAATTCTATGGTGACCCAAAACAGCCTGGTTACGAACGTTTTTTTTAAATATCATGTCATGTGCTTTGTTTTATAGACATTCACTTTGTTTAGTGCAAACTGCAGATGAGTCCTATGTAATAGTTTGGTTATGTCAAGTCAAGTTAATGTAAATGCATAATTTGCTCAAGTCAAGTTCAAGCCAAGGCATTGTTTAAATCATATTTTTGTCAATAAAACTGTTTATTTCAGTCAGGATTGTCCTTCAGTGGACTTGACATGACATCCCAGCGTTACATGATTATATTCTTGCTGTGACAAGGTACTATTTTCCATTCAATTTGTTTTAAACTTTTCAAGACAGGGCTGAGAAACTTTAAATACACACACTTTTTTCACTATTGCTCATTTGCCAACTATTATCACTGCATGTGCCATATGTTTCCAACTGTATACAAAAAAAATAACAAAAAAAGTAATGGCAGCTAATTACAGATGACATTATGAATTCATTTTTTTTACATTTCGGCTAACCCTAAAAAAATGATGCAGCCTTCCCAGAAGAGTTGAAGCTGTTATAGCTGCAAAGGGTGGACCGATGTCATATTGAACCTTATGGATTAGGAATGGGATGTCACTTAAGTTCACTATACTTATGGCACTATAATATATATACTTTTTTTGTTTATAAATATATAGTTTAATTGCAGCACCTAACCAACCCCTACCCTACACCTAACCACTTCTGAACAATATAAAACACACACACAGACACAGGCAAATATCAGTGCAGTCACACAGATATTTATTGCAAAAAACATATAAAAGCATTACAAAGAAGTCAAAGAAGTTGCATTCCAAGTCCTTCTGAAACCATACAATTTCTTTATTTGAAGAACAGAGTAAAACAGAGAGAGTTTTAATCGCTAAAAATTATCCCACTCTGTTAACGTGCATACTGTATATGTGTAAATATTGTGACTGTTTACAATGAAAAATCACACCCCATATATGCAATAATTCCAATATCATTACCCAATATATATAACATGTGTGTGTGTATATATATATATATATATATATATATATATATATATATATATATATATATATATATATATATATATATATATATATGTATCATGACAAGAAAATTCCCAGTATATTGCATTGATGTAGCATCTTTTGAATATTCATTTTACTATGGTGAATGACGTCAAATCAGACTGCTACAATATGGAAACCACTTACATATTGCAGACCATAGAAACAGTCTCTAATGAGGATCTAGGTATATATATCTATGGCGAGGACTGCCCACTTGACTGAGCGTTCTCCACCGGCGTATTCTGCCGTGAAAAAGACCTGTTGTTTGGATCTGAAGCTGCAACATTTGGATTGCATCAGTCAGGCGCAGGGTCTTACGGTTTCCACTGGTCACCTGAACCTCACTGCTTGGGATAGAGATGAAGATAGGTGAATAAAGGCTTGAATTGGGCATGTTCCTCTCAGTCCTATTGGTCTGGAAGATCTGGATTACAGCACACAAATCACACAAGTTGTTTCATGTATTCATGTTGAATTCTATTGTCTAGTTCTATTGTCAGTTGAAGCATGTCAGAGAAAACTTTTATTATAGTGTTTTTATTTATTTTAGGATTTAAAATGAGTATTTGTTTACCGACCAAATGTTGGAGTTCCGCCTTCTGTGCGGAGCGAGCAGGGCGTTGGTGTCGACGACCGGGCCCTCCTGAATGGCGAGTGTGGAAAGGTGTTCCCTAGTCCCCACCCACTTCTTCAACAAGTTAATGTGGTATATTTGTTCGCAGCGCCGACGGTTTGGTTGGCGGACTCGGTAAGTAACCGGCCGATCTTTTCCAGAATGGTATATGGACCTGCCAGGTGGCCAGGAATTTGCATGCATTGGTGGGGACTAGTACCGCGGACCGCCGCCGACCTGGAATTCCCGGGTTGTGCAGGGCGGTTATAGTGCCGTTGTTTGTTGCTGCTGGCCTGCGCCATGTGCTCCGCATCGAGGGGCATCACCTGCTCAATTCGGTCCCGCATGGCTTGGACGTGTTCTCACGACCGACCTCTGGGCATCCGGCTGCTGCTGCTGCTCCAGGCCTCTTTTGCCACGCCCAGCAGGCCTCGCGGCTGTCGGCCGAACAGCAACTCGAATGGGGTGAAGCCGGTGGAGGCCTGGGGCACCTCTACGCACTCGAGAGGGGACGTGAGGGCGCATCTGGTCCCAGTCCCGCTTTGTCCTCGGAGACAACCCTTCTCAACATCTGTTTCAGTGTCTGGTTGAACCGCTCCACAAGTCCGTCCGTCTGGGGTGGTACACTGAGGCGTAGCTGCTGGATCCGTGCTGCAGCCGGCAGAGGCGGCCATCACGGGACATGAACGGAAGGGTGCCTTGAGTGGGTCAGTATCTCCCGGGTATCCCCACTCTGGTGGACAGGGTGAAGAGCTCCTGGGCGACGCCTTGGCGGTGGCTTTGCGGAGTGGGATGGCTTCGGGTACCGGGTGGCGTAGTCCACGATCACCAGGATGTGTTCGTGGGGTCGCGGGCAGACCTCGCAGCGGGCCCACCAGATCCATCCCGATGCGCTCAAAGGGCACCTCGATTATGGGCAGCGGGATAAGTGGACTAGGGAGGTGGCCGGGCGCAGGTCTTCTGGCACTCGGGGCAGGCCTGGCAGAACAGTTTCACATCTCCGTCGAGCCCGGCCAGTGGAAACGGTCCCGGATCCTCTTGATAGTGTTGGCGGCCCTGAGGTGTCCGGCCAGTGGGTGGGCGTGGCGAGTTCCAAGATGGTGTCCACTTTCCTCGGGGCACCACCAGGAGCCGTTTCTCCTCCCCCTCCGCTGGGCGACACAATAGAGTAGGCCGTTCTCCACAATGAAATGGGGGAGAGGATGGGGCCGGGCCGCGTCTCTTCTCCATCCATGAAATGTACCTGGTTCCAGCAATTCTGAGCCGGTCATCCTCCCGCTGAGCCCGGCCGAACGAGCCCTCCGACTACCTGTTGGAACACATCAAAGAATACATTAGTAGTATTCGGAGGGGACTCACCATCTCTTCCGCTGTCCGATGCTAGGAGAACGGCAGGGGTGGCGGTTTCTTCTCCCCTCTCGCCTCTTCCGGCGAGGGCTTTGAGGGCTGACAGGCTGTGTCGCGTGTGCAGCGCCTCCTCGAAACCCGGCCAGTCCCGCCCGAGGATGATTGGTACCGGCAGGTCTTGTACGAGGCCCACCTCCAGGGGCCAGCTTCCTCCTGTCGCTTCGCCACGGTGATGAGACGGGGTGGAGACTTTCCTGGTGTCCCCGTGGACGCAGGTCAGTGGCAGCCGCTTCGCGGTTCCGTGCGCGGGGTAGGAGGCGGGACTGAACCAGGCTGATGGTACTGCCAGAGTCAGGAGGAGGGCTCTGAACTTCCGCCCATTCAGGCCGATGGGGGATTTCCCGGTGCGGGCGCGGGAAGCTCCCGGTGGAGACTGCAGCCTGCCAGCCACGCCTAGAGGAGTTGGAAGCCTCTTCGGTTGGCATCGGCTCATCTCTCACGGTCGGGACCGCCGCCCTCTCCATCGGTGCGGGTGCCTCCGGCGCGCGCCGCTCCTGGGACACCTCCGGGAAAAGATGGCGCCCGCTCCCGGCCTCTCGACGCTGTGCGGCTTCCGCCAGCTTCGACCGCCTCAACCAACTCCATGACGTTCTTGGGGTTTCTCATACCCGACCGCCTGGCGATAATTCCGGGAGAGCCACGCAGAGAGCCGGTCTATCACCACCCTTTCCACAATGATGGCGGGGTTGGTGTCCCATCCAGGAGCCAGTGTTGCGCTTAGCCGAGTAAGTTCGCGTGCCTGGGTCCTTGCCGGCTGGCGAGACTGGAAGACCCACTTTGAAGGCTTGGGCTGCGCGAGACCGGTGATAGACCGACCCTGCCCAAGATTTCCCTCTTTAGGTCGTCGTATACATTCGCCAGGTCGGCCGGCATGCTGAAATAGGCGCGCTGGGGCTCTCCTGACAGCAGCGGGGCCAACGCAGGCGTGCCCAATCCCTCCGGTCCCATCCTTCCGTGGTTGCGACGCTCTCGAACATCTCGAGATATATTTCAGGGTCATCGCTGGCGGTCATTTTGGGTAGCAGCTGTGTGGCTTGCATCCGGGGATCAGGCACGACGGGCGTGGTTGAGTGGCGGCGCCGGAGAGCAGCGAGCTCCTGCTCGGTCTCGCTTCTGGCGGGTAGCCAAATGCTCGACGATCTGTTGCTGGCGAATGGAAACCTCTGAGAGGCGTTGGAGGAATTCCTCCATCTTCGCCCGAAGCGCAGCGCTGCCTGGGGGAAAACAAAGAGAGAAGTTGATGTTGTGGGAACCTTTAATAGAGGCGGCGATAGCGCTTCCTTTTCTCTTTTCTCTTTCCTCCGTTCTCTTGCGCTTAAAACTGCCCGCATTCTCCACCACTTGTGGCGAGGCAGAGGAAGCACAAGAGAAACAGGTGCAGTGAAAACCCGAGGGTGTGTATTTATTAGACAATACACAGAAGGTGAGCGGTGAGTCCGTGGCGAGGAGTGCGGCGGTGAGTCCGGGGTGGTGTAGCGTGAATCCGGTGAGTGCAGCGGTGAGTCGTCTCGGTGTTTCCGTGCTTAGTAACGTGAGGGAGTCCACTGTGAGGTAGTAGTATATATATCATGACAAGAAAATTCCCAGTATATTGCATTGATGTAGCATCTTTTGAATATTCATTTTACTATGGTGAATGACGTCAAATCAGACTGCTACAATATGGAAACCACTTACATATTGCACACCATAGAAACAGTCTCTAATGAGGATCTAGGTATATATATCTATGGCGAGAGCCGATGAGCGTTTGAGTATTCTGCCGTAAAACCTGTTGTTTGAAGCTGCAACATTTGGATTGCATCAGTCAGGCGCGGGCTTACGGTTTACGGTCACCTGCCTCACTGCTTGGGATAGAGATGAAGATAGGTGAATAAAGGCTTGGAATTGGGCATGTTCCTCTCAGTCCTATTGGTCTGGAAGATCTGGATTACAGCACACAAATCACACAAGTTGTTTCATGTATTCATGTTGAATTCTATTGTCTAGTTCTATTGTCAGTTGAAGCATGTCAGAGAAAAACTTTTATTTAGTGTTTTTTATTTATTTTAGGATTTAAAATGAGTATTTGTTTTGAAGTCTATTTTTGTAAACGAGCATGGCAGCAGACCCTTCCGAGGATCGCCACCTTAACGTGGTGGAGGGGTTTGAGCGCCTGAATGACCCTAGGAGCTAGGTTGTCCGGGGCTATATGCTCCTGGTAGGGTCTCCCAAGGCAAACAGGTCGGTATGGCGCAGCTGAGGCCCCACCATGGAGCCAGGCCTGGGGCTGGGGCCGTCATGCGAGCGGGACCCGGGACTCGGCCGGGCTCAACCCGAAACAGCGGCGTGGGGCCATCCTCCCGTGGGCCCACCACCTGCAGGAGGGACCATAAAGAGCCGGTGCCTTGTGGTTTGGGCGGCAATCAAAGGTGGGGACCTCGGCAACCCAACCCCTGGACACAGAATCTAGTTTTAGGGACATGGAACGTCACCTCTCTGGGGGGAAGGAGCCTGAGTTGTTGCGGGAGGTAGAGAGATACCGTCTAGAGATAGTCGGGCTCACCTCCACGTGCAGCTTGGGCTCTGGAACCCATCTCCTCGAAAGGGGCTGGACTCTTCACTACTCTGGTGTTGCCTGCAGTGAGAGGCGGCAGGTTGGTGTGGGCTTGCTCATAGCCCCCCAGCTTAGCCGCCATGTGTTGGAGTTTAACCCGGTGAGGTCACTGAGTTTGTTGAGAAGCTCCTCGGTGGCAAGGCACCGGGGGTGGACGAGATCTCTGAATGAGTCTCTTTGCTCTGATGAGTCTCTGGATGTTGTGGGGCTGTCTTGGCTGACATGCCCCTGCAGCATCACGTGGATGCAGGGGGACAGTGCCTCTGGACTGCCTCTGGACTGGTGGTTCTTCTTTTTAAGAAGGGGGAATGTAGGGTGTACTCCAACTATAGGGGGATCACACTCCTCAGCCTCCCTGGGAAAGTCTATGCCAGGGTACTGGAGAGGAGAATCTGTCCGATAGTTGAACCTCGGCTTCAAGAGGAAAAATGCAGGTTTTGTCCTGGACGTGGAACACTGGACCAGCTCTATACCCTCTTCAGGATGCTGGAGGCTTCCTGGGAGTTGGCCCAACCAGTCCACATGTGTTTTGTGGATTTGGGGAAGGCATTTGACAGGGTTCCTCGTGGTGTCCTGTGGGGGGTGCTCTGGGAATATGGGGTAAGGGGCCCATTGCTAAGGGCTGTCCGATCCCTGTATGATCAGAGCAGGAGCTTGGTTCGCATTGCCGGCATTAAGTCAGACTTGTTCCCAGTGCTTGTTGGACTCCGACAGGGCTGCCCTTTGTCACCGGTCCTGTTCATTATTTTTATGGACAGGATTTCTAGGCGCAGCCAGGGGCCGGAGGGGGTCTAGTTTGGTGACCACAGCATAGCTTCTCTGTTTTTTGCTGATGATGTTGTTCTGTTGACTGCATCTGCCCAAGACCTACAGTGTGCGCTGGGGCGATTTGCAGCTGAGTGCGAAGCGGCGGGGATGAGAATCAGCACCTCTAAGTCTGAAGCCATGGTTCTCAGTCGGACAAGGGTGGCTTGCCCCCTTCAGGTTGGTGGGCAGCTCCTGCCTCAAGTGGAGGAGTTTAAGTATCTTGGGGTCTTGTTCACGAGTGAGGAAAGGATGGAACAAGAGATAGACAGACGGATCGGTGCAGCTTCTGCAGTAATGCTAATCGATTTACCGGTCGATCTTCGATCCTACTCTCACCTATGGTCATGAGCTTTGGGTCATGACTGAAAGGATGAGATCCCGGATACAAGCGGCCAAAATGAGTTTCCTCCGTAGGGTGGCTGGGCGCTCTCTTAGAGATAGGGTGAGGAGTTCAGTCACTCGGTAGGAGCTCGGAGTAGAGGCCAGCTGAGGTGGCTCGGGCATATGTTTTGGATGCCTCCAATGGAGGTGTTCCGGGCATGTCCCACCGGGAGGAGGCCCCGGGGAAGACCTAGGACACGCTGGAGGGACTATGTCGGGAGCGCCTCTGTGTTCCCCCGGAAGAGCTGAAGGAAGTGTCTGGGGAGAGGGAAGTCTGGGTGTCCCTGCTTAGACTGTTGTCCCAGCGACCCGGCCCCGGATAAGAAGAAGAAGAAGAAGAAGAAGAAGAAGAAGAAGAAGAAGAAGAAGCTGGCAGCAGAAATCACACAGAACAGAATGAAATGTTATCATAATGAAATTGCAAACGAGGTCATTGTTATGATAACTAAAAACAACAAAAATAATAAAATCACGTCCACACATGAAAGGGAGAACGTTTAGTGAGTTTTATTGAAAATCATTGTGTAACACAGGAGAATTAGGTGAGTAACATGTTCAACACAGGTATCTTCAGGCGAAGGCTAACAGGTAAGAGGAAGTTCAGGGCTCCTGTCTGCTGAGAGGTTTGTTTGTTTGTAGCTCTGTGTAGCTTCGCTCTCTAATTTCTCTGTTCTTTAGCGATCAAATATAATTTAATTATCTACACACCGCTGATACTATCTATTAAACTAATCTAACAAATTTGAATGCTGTTCATTCGCTCACTTTAATCTAAAACCGTGCAGTGCATTAGTACTTGTTAGCCAATCAGCTTATCACTTTCATTCCCATCCGCGTTTCATTTCACCCTCATTTCACCCTCACCCTCGCGCTCGTTTGCTTTGTTTTTACAAGCTCGTCAAACAAAAGTGGTTAGTAAATCTTGCATCACTTACGGTGAGTAAATGACTTCTCCTTGCATCGTCACTTACACTGCCACATGTATAGTTTATCTTTCTCTGTCAGCGACCAGGGATTCACATGTGATAAATGCAGGGTTCGGTTCTGGCTTCAGAGCTCCTGCAGCAGGGCAGCTGGGTGACCATGAGACGCACTAGTCATGGGTCAAAACACCACTCTTCCATTCCAGTTAGAACATCAAACTCCTATAGTAGAGAATGAGTGTAATTTTTCCTCTGGGGATCTATAGCTCACTAACTGATGTGAAACTGTAGCTGATGGCTGCATAGTTACAATTTTATCTCTGATGGTATTGTTGGAAACTTTTTTTAGCTTCTTTTTAAGAAGAGACCAGGAGATTCTTGGTAAAGCAGGAGTTCATTTTTATTTCGTTGCTGTAGTCATCTGCAAGAAGTCTTCAAGAAATCTTTAAGAAAATCGTCAAGCAATCTCCAAGAAAATCTAACTAAAACATGATAGGTTGAAGTTTATATGTTTCAAGGGGGAGGAGTACATAGAGGTGGAGACCAGTAAAACAAAAGTATGCAAATGTAGAACAGGAACTTTCCCGATCCTTGATCTATTTAGCATCCAAGTGTCATTCAAATGCATAGGTGTTATAGAGCCTGAAACAAAAGGCACAGTTGTACCTCAGGATTAGCATTCACACTTGACTTGAGACACCTACCAGATGTTCAAGAACTGAAAGACAAAAGATAACTGTCTCAGGGCTTGGGCTTCCTGCTCTTAGAATGTAAATTCCAATACACATTCAGCTTATACTATTACATTGGAATCTGTGTTTAACCTTTTATAAATTTGTAATACAACAGTATCAATCTTAGTGTCACCAAGCCAGCAGAGGGAGCCCTTACCCCTGGATGATCTGTGATCACTCCCTCTGCTGCTACTTCCTGTTGTGGAACTATAAACACTGTAGCAGGCCCCTCACCTGCAGGTTGTATTGTTTAATTGTCATTTGATTGTTTGTTCCTTGTTCCTTGTTAGCCTAGCCTTGTGTTTCCCGAGTCTTAGATTCTTGGGTTTTGACCCTGCCTGTCTCTTGATACTTTGATTGTTTGCTGCCTGACCCGACCTCTGCCTTTTTTTGGATTCTGTTGTTGCCTCTTATACTCCTGTTTGCTGTGTTTCGACGTCAGCCTGCTTGACCATGCCTTTGTTCAATAAAAGCCTGCGAATGGATCCGCACGCCTCAGACCCCTCAATCATGACACTTAGAAGAAATTCATGAAGTCATTACTGCTATACTCTTGGGGAATGTTAGCACCTGTGGATTTAGTCACTGTATTGAATAAATACCGGGGGTTTTGTTTGTTCTAAAAGAGCGGAAAAATAATCAGATCTAGCAGTTTTTAATGCTTTTCTGTATGACGGGATACTCTCCTGCTCTCCAATACGAAATACTTCTAATTTAGTTTTTCTCCACCTGCGCTCCATTTTCCGGGCTGCTCTCTTTAGGGTGCGAGTGTTATACCATGGAGTCACATTGTTTTCTTTCATCTTTCTTAAGTGCAAAGGAGCAACTGTATCTGAAGTGCTAGAAAAAAGAGAGTGCATATTTTCTGTTATATCATCAAGTTTTTGTGTCGTATTGGATGTGCTAAGGAATTGAGATAAGTCAGGAAGATTACTTAGAAAGCATTCTTTTGTGATGGAAGTGATGGTTCTACTATACTTGTAATAAGGTGCAGAGTTTACAGGTTTAGCTATACAGAGTTCACACAAGACTAGATAGTGGTCTGAAATATCATCACTTTGCTTGCAGATACGTGTTGTCTAACCCCAACAGAGTTCAGAATGTCTAAGAAAGCTAATCGTGATGCGTCTTTTTCATTGCGCCAACAATTAAGACTTTATCTGCGGCCAGTACTAACTCAGTTAGAAAATCAGCAAATTTTAATCAAATCTGTGCTGTGTCCTGTTGGCCTGTATACAGTAGCCAGTACAAACATGACAGGGGATTTATCACTAGCACATGATTCTATAGATAATGTTAACCAAAACCTCAAATGAGTTATACTTAAATCTTGCCCTCTGAGAAGTACTAAGAATATTGTTATACATTGTAGCATAATTGTACATATAATTGTTAATATATATTTATATATTGTTAATAATATTTATTAATTAATAATATGTATTTATATATTTATAAATGTTAATATAATTTTAATTTGGTTTGGACATTCTTTGCGTATTCTAATTTGGAGAACAGACACAGTCTCTATAGTGTGAGAATTAACTGCCTCCTGTGACGTGAGGCAGCTAGCAGACGGTCGGTTTAGCCAGTCTGTTTGCTTGTTGAAGCTCTAAGACTATATGCCATATTTCTAGATAGAAGAGCGGCACCACCCCAGGAAGGTTGAAGACCATCTCTTTTCAACAGGTCAGGTCTGCCCCAGAAACTCATCCAATTGTCTATAAAACCTATGTTGTTCTGCGGGCATCCAGCCATTGAGACCCAGCAGTCTGCTGTAAATCTCATCATCCCCGGTAAGCAGTGAGGGGACCAGAGCATATTACATTGTCCGACATCGTACTTGCAAATACACACACCTCTTTAATATTACTTTTAGTGATCTCTGACTGGCGAAGATGAAAATCATTAGCACCAACGTGAATAACAATTTTACGGAATTTACGTTTAGCATTAGCCAGCACTTTTAAATTTGACAAGATGTCAGACGCTCTGGCTCCCGGTAAACATTGGACTATGGTGTCTGGTGTCTCTATTTTCACGTTCCATACAATAGTATTGCCAATTACTAGAGCAAATTAAAAGGAGCGGACAAGAAGCCAATAATAGGCGCGTAAATGCGGGTGGGAACTTAAGTGATAAGCTGATC
The DNA here is from genome assembly GCF_018831695.1 of Puntigrus tetrazona. Taxonomy (NCBI): domain Eukaryota; kingdom Metazoa; phylum Chordata; class Actinopteri; order Cypriniformes; family Cyprinidae; genus Puntigrus; species Puntigrus tetrazona. The sequence continues at coordinate 8,182,040 of NC_056700.1, forward strand.
AACTAACGAGTACTAACGCATCTCAGAGTTTTAGATTAAAACGAGCAAACCAACAGCAGTCGAATTAGTTAGATTACTTTGATAGATAGTATCAGCGGTATGTAGATAATTAAATCATATTTGATCGCTAGAGAACAAAGGGTGATAAATTGAAGAGCGAAGTGTATTGCTGTCTTATTTTGGTTAAGATAAGATTATTTTGGTTAAGGTAAGTTGCCTAGCTTTTAAAAAAGTCTTGGGATTGTCTTTTTGTTTCTCTTAAATTCTGCTGGAATAGACCAAGACTATCTGCAACACATACAATACGATTCCAGTCTTTCCTCTCTGACGCTTTTGGCTGATTCACAAAGACTGGCATTTAAAGAGCCATTTTACAACTTCACCTGTCTTTTCTAGTTCTGCAGCTCTTTCTCCTGTGGCCTACGATAACATTTAACAGCTGACCTTATCTTGGGGTGCCATCGTCTTCATTCTTCCCACATGCATGTTACAACCACATTTCTGTCCTGATTAGAGATGACTATCTCATACACATTATGTAGCTGCCACATAATGCTGATGACTCCATAGTGATCCCAAACTGCGTTTAAAATTGTGTCACTGCTGTATTAAGGTCATCAGTACATCTCAAACATCAGCAAACCTGTATTCATTTCTGGTGAGCCTTTTGTACCACTGACCTAAGCAGTTAGCTGTTTGTTTCCTGGATACTAGATAATGAGTGTCAATGAATTTGCAGTTAAACTCTTGTAAATTGACTGGAGGTCAGTTTTTTTGGAACAGATGTCTATACAAAATGTCTACATGGCAAAGCCACTGCTTTGGTTTTACTACTGTGTCCCATCAAACAGTGTCTGTCAGAAACATGGTAAATGGGCCATGAAACACAGGTCACACAGTTATACTGAATGGGTTTTACGGCACAGCTGGTGGTTGTTTAGTGCTGAGCAGGGCCACTCTCCACTTCCATTACATTCACCTACTGTACATCAAAAAAAAAGCTGAATTGCTCCTGGAAAAGCTCACCTTAAACAATGACCATAAGTCCGTCCAGGGCCTGTCCAGAGAAAAGTGACAACAGTGGTGGAAAAGGTCGTTGCTGAGGCTGCACAAATACAAACAACTCAGAAATGTGCAGGACATTTTTAAACTTGCTCAAAAGAGGAAGGTTCATGGCCTATTTTTCCCCAGTGGACCATGAACACATTAATTATTTTGAGTTTCAGGGCCACAGTAGCTATAATATCTCATGAGAAAACCTTCCTACCTCCTGCTTCCTCAAACCTAAAAACTTCAGGCCTGCCAAGACGGTTTGCTTTTAGCAGAGCCAGAATACTAATAACCCCTTATCAGTCCAATGTCCCTATTACATGCCAAAATATGCAAATGCCAAAACCACTTCCTTTGTCTAGACACATTGAAATAGCATTTAAAAAACTGTATTTTAAACTATAACTACAATACTGCAATACTGCAATACATAATAATAAAGCCAGACACTTATAATAATAATAATAAATCCAGAAATGTTTGAGTTTGAGCTCTTTCAAAGATACAGAACAAATTTCCCCTTTTATGAATGTATTTGGTTTGTGACAGTGGATCGACAATAGGGTCTATGTTCAACAAAAAGATTCAAACAAAGTGTGTTAACATACAATGAGCATGTCTAGACAGTGAAATGAATGCTGTGTCAATACAGCTGCCTTAAAGTTTACTCGCCAGCTTTCACCAATGACGGTCATTTAGCAGATAAGCAATTTTAATCACTTTGTGGTGAAAACTGCCTATTCATAGTGCAGACTTTAAAATCTGACTTGGCTGACTGAGTCTTGCTTAAAGCCATTAAATAACTTAAAACCCTAACCAGTCTATACTGTAGTTTGCAGGCTTGCAAAGAGCTAGCTGTCAGGTATGTATTATGGTCCAAAAATATTTTTCAGAAGCAACTGGTAATGGAAAAAAGCAAGATTAAGATCATTTTTATCGTGCTGTTTGTTTTTGGAAGAATAATATATATAAAATACAATTATTTATTTACACAAAAAATGAATAAAAAGCCATGGCATTGTGTTCAAAAGGGCCTATGGGTTGATATACATGAGTAATGTATGACATTGTAAATGAAACAAATCAAATCAAAATTTAACAATTACCATCTTCGAGGAGAAAATAATAAATGTGTTGACACTTTAACACATGTAGCAACCTTACTGATTAAAAGGTGTTTCTTTGTAAAAATAGAAGCTTCCTTCATACTCCAGAATGTTCACAAATAGATTCTAATGATCTGTCAGTTTCATCCAGCAAATATCAAATGCAATTATTGTCTAAGCGCCTTAATAACAGTGTTATTTTCAGAGCGCTGGTGCAAGATTAAGAACTATCAGAAGCTGTGCATTTGCAGCTTAATGAGGATTCTTGCCCCTTGAATCAATGGCAGATGGTGTGAGCAAGGTGCAGCTGAAATGCTTAGAAGAGCTTGATAACTTCACAGAGTCTCAGCGAGGGAGGCACATTATTCTGCTGCTTTGTGTTTGAGAATAAGGAGCACAACGTAAAGGGCGGCAATCGTTCTCCTTTCATCATCGACTCCCAGCGATATCATCTCAGAAGGCAGAGAGACTTATCACCGAGCCATAAAGTTTCATGAAGCCACAATAAATGATTTCCTCATTTCAGCGGCCCTAATTTCCATAAACCATGCTTTTGCTTTCCCCTCTTGCCCTCCTCCCAAGCTATAATGGCAGAAAGGGAGCAGAACATATTCAGAGTTCTGTTTTCATTCAACGTTATTAGAAATTCAATTCTGTACAAATGACTTTGGAATATCACGGCAGTCTCTTTAGCTGTTGAGTGTGACCCATTTTTGAGCTGCTAGTCATGCTCTGGGTGCTGTACCTGCAGATTCAGCTCTGGCCCGGAACAATGGCTACGATGGTTTCATTTAAAATGATTCCTATAATACTCTTTCACTTTCAAGCTCACTCAATGTAGATCTAAATGGTCAACCAAAGATAATTTACACCATGCATTTAATTAAGGTTGGTGACTACAATGATTTCACACTGGTACAGTGTTTGGTGTTATTTTAGCAGTATTCCTTCATTCAGTATTCTACGATAATATGCATGAATATTTAGAATTAGCTTTTACTTTCATGTTTGAATTTAAATTTGAGTTTATTCATTTATTACTTATTTAATTTTATTTCAGTTATTTCAATTAGTTACCAAGGAAGCATTCTAAATTTGTCCTCTAACATGTATGTTTTATTTTATTTCCACCTTATTCCAGTTAACAACAAAATATTTTATATAATTTCAATTAACAATAACAACACTGAACACATATCTAAAATATCTAAAAGAAAACTGTATAATTAAAAAAAACGTTTCTCTATAGACTGACAGAAGGGATATGTACACTAAAAGGCCAAATTAATCTCAGATATAGTTAAATAAAAATTTATTTTAAGGTGTTTGTTGCACATTACTTTAAATTTTTTTAATAACAATTATTTTTCATAATTGCAAGCAAGTATCTTAAGTCAAACCCTAATCCTAACCCTAAAGAGGGTAAGTGCATTTAGTTAATTAATATTACTCAAATATATTATTACACTGTATCAACAATAATAAAATATAAACAATAAAACATACATACTTACATATACACATAGAAACTCAACATGCAAGGTTTTAAAAGATTAAGTAAAATAAGCATTTGCATGTAACACACACTTTTTTAAATATTTATATCAAAGGCATATTTAATATGCAAGTATTAATATATTTATTGCATTACCACAACAATGTCCATTTCAAATAGCGCTAGCATTTAATGATTAATGTGCATTTGCGTTCTATAGTATTTGTTGTGAATGTTTTATAAATAATACTTTACAATAATGCTACATTAACAATTTACAAAACAATTGCTCATACACAGGTATAGGCTTAATCATTCATCCATTGCCCATTTTACACACCAAGGTGTTTCTGCACGTTTTACCGCCAAATACGTTTACCAGCTAGACAGTGAAGGATTGCCTGTCCTTTTAGAATTGATTTCACACACAATAAATGAATCACTACGCTTAAAATATAAGCTTGATCTCTTTAACCTGCAAAAATTACAAAAATCATTTTCATCTATGCCTCAGTCGGTGGTTTGCTCACTAAGCATTGAAACAATATGTACTGTACTGTGAAGAAGCAATATACAAGTAAAATTGACTTGACTTTACATGTATGCTAAATCCAAAGTCTGATTTTTTTTTACTTCAGCAAGCAGTGCATTTGATTTGTCTTTTTTCATGGCTTCTCTCAGCACCTCGAGCTTTGAACAGCCGTTAAGATTTGGAAAGTGCTAAACAGGTCCAGGTAAAAGTAGCGATCTGAATCTTAAGCATGAAATTGATGTGTGCTCTCTCCTGTCTTCACAAACAAGGCTTATTAGCGGTGACATGCGAGATCTGCTGTCACTCCCCTTTTCAATTTCCTGCCTCACTGCACATTCCGCTACAGCAAAAACGATGCCCTAATATGCCTATACTGTACACAAAGTGGCATCAATAGCTACTTCCATAAGAAATACAAGAGGGTATGATTCGTGAAAATGAGGGACCGCAAAACTGCTTGTTGAAGACTCAATTTCCTTCTTAGGCAGTAATAAATGAGAACAGGAGTTTTATAACTCATATTTGCATTTGTTTGAGTAGTTCACCAAATAGTTTCTTCTGCTTTTCTTACTTTCCAATATAGAAAGCCCATCAGAACCCCACAGTAAAGAATGAGCCCATAAAGGGGGGAAAACATCACTCCACATCATATTTAAAAGGTGGTCTTTCATTTTGAATGTCCATTGTCATTGTCAGTCAAAGGAGAACAGAAGTTGTTAGGATCACTAAGAAAAGAGCAGTCACACAGCATGTTCAAGAAGTAGTTTATAAGCTCTGTCCCATGTTACACCCTGTTACACTCTAATTAAAAGCAGTAAAAAACAGTAAAAACAGTGAGCGGTTCTCTATTGCAAGTTCATGGTCTATGTTGTTTTAGTTTCTTTTAGATAACTATAGTTTATTATATATATATATATATATATATATATATATATATATATATATATATATATATATATATATATATATATATATATATATATATATATATATTGTGACGAGTCGTCTGCTGCCCTCCTCTTTATTGTCACCATCACCCTGTCCTTTATTCGCCGCCCTTCACCAGGCTCCTAACGGGAGTGGGTGTGTTCGAGAGGAGGGGCGTTCGGGTCAGGTCTGGCGGCGTGTGACGAGGCGCACCTGAAGGGGATTAGCCTTGTCACCGTCGCCGTTAAATACCTGACTTCCTCGAGACCGGTCTCTCCCCGTGCATGCACGCTGGTGTCCTCGTGGGTCCAGGAAGGGTTTGGACCTCACCCCGCCGTCCGTGAACACACAGCTCATCCCACTCTGCCGCCCGAGTAACGGCGACGGAGACGCCGCGGAAGAAGAAGCCGCCGCCCCTCGCGCCCGGACCAGAAAAAGGGAGCGTGTGCGACCGCCGGACTCCGCCCTTACCTGGACCCTTCCCCCTGGAACTTTCCCCGCGGCACGACGAGGACACCAGATCCCCTTTTATTTGGACACTTTCCCTGGACAGTATTATTATTATTTTGTCAATAAAGCCTCCTCAGTCTGCAGCTGGCATTTCGCGCGGCGGCGACGAGGACACCAGATCCACAGGCATCTGACGCCACGCCCACTGTGTCTGTCGTTGGCTCCTCCCGTCACTATATATATATATATATATATATATATATATATATTTAACTTATTTAAGTTTTAGTGAACTATAAACAAAGCTTGTCAGTTCATTTTCCTTTATTGTAGTAAGGTGAGCAAAGCAGTCTGCAGCTGGCATTTATTCCACAGGCATCTGACCTTTGAACCTTGTTTCATTACTCATGTATGCTCCATCCTTGTCCATCCTTTTAAGGACACACTTCAAAGAGTTTGTCTCATACTGTTACTCTCTAATAATCCAAAACTCACAAAGGATGGTTGAATACTTGGTAACTTTACTTTGATGGTGCCTTATGAACATTCTGTAGACATTAAGTAACTTTGCACCTACATGTCAACTAACTTTCATTACAAGTATAAGTAGACTGTCTGATTATTTTTTATTATTTTTATCTTTATTATATTTATTATCTGCTAACTCTTAATTGTTATGATCAACAGACATACTACTGACTTTTGGTAGCTTTTCAAGAACATGTCAAGTTATTCTAACCCTAACCTTACCAGTCTACTAATACTCTACTAACACTCTAATGAAAGTTAGTTGACATGTAGGTGCAAAGTTACTTATTGTCAACAGAATGTTCATAAGGGAGCAAATAAAGTCAAACTGAATATTTTAGGGCTCCACAATATAGATGGCTTGGTACCCAGTGCCAGTGTGAAAGAGTTTCAAGTCAGTTGATTGAATTGTCAACTGCACTAATCTCTAGATCTCTTAAAAGTGGCAAATGCCTCACTTCTTTCTGGAACTTTTCCAAACTCCCTAAAAACTGCAGTTGTTAAGCCCCTTCTGAAAAAGAGCAATCTTGATAATAACATATTGAGTACCTACAGACCAATATCAAATCTTCCTTTTATAGGCAAGATTATTGGAAATGTTTTTTTTAATCAGCTGAACAACCGCATAAACTCAAATGGATACCTGGATAGTTTTCATTCTGGTTTCCAAGCACATCACAGTACAGAGACAGCACTCATAAAGATAATAAATGATATTCATTTAAATTCTGATTCTGTGATATCAGTGCTGGCTCTTCTAGATCCTAGTGCTGCGTTTGACACTGTCAGTCATAACATACTGCCAGAAAACTGGGTCGGGCTTTCTGGAATGGTATTCAAATGGATCAGGTCATTCTTAGGAGAGTTTATTATGTGAGCATAGGAGAATATAAGTCTAAATGTACATCTATGACATGCAGAGTACCACAAGGTTCAATACTTGTACCTATTTGTTTCAGCCTGTATATGCTCTCACTATGATAAAGAACCAAATTGCCTATCACAGCTGTGCAGATGATACAAAGATTTACCTAGCCTTATCCCCAAATGACTATAGCCCTGTTAAATCCCTATGCCTATGCATTGATAAAATTAGCAGTTGGATGTACCAAAACCTTCTTCAGCAGAAAACTGAGGTTGTTGCATTTGGAAGCAAAAGTGAAGCTCGGGAAGGTGAATGCATACCTTGACTCAAGGTAGTCAAACAACTAAAAATCTAGTCAAGAATATTGGGGTGATTCTGGAGACAGACCTCAGTTTCAGTAGTCATGTCAATGCCCTTTAAATAAATCAGCATACTATCATCTCAAAAACATTGCAATAATTAGATGTTTTGTTTCCAGTCAAGACTTGAAGAAACATGTTCATGCCTTTATCACCAGCAGGGTAGATTATTGTAATGGTCTCTTCATCGGCCTTCCCAAGAAGACTGTTAGACAATGGCGGCTCATCCAGAACGTTGCTTCCAGAATCCTTACTATAGAACCAAAAAATCTGATCATATTACATAAGTCCTCATGTTACACTGACTTCCGGTAACATTTAGGATTGATTTTAAAGTACAGATTATTTGGATTAAGTCAGTTAGAAATACCAAGGGTACACACAAAACAAAGAGTCTGCTTTTAGCTATTATGCCACCCACAGTTGGAACCAGCTTCCTGAAGAGATCAGATGTGCTAAAACATTAGCCACATTTAAATCGAGAATCAAAACCCATCTGGTTAGCTACGCATTTATTGAATCAGCACTGTGCTAGGTCTGAACTGACTGCACTGTATTTTATATAAAAACAGTTTCTATTTTTTATGTTTTACTGTTTTTTCTTATTTTACATTAATTTTAAATCAGTTTTTACATTCTCTATTTTATTGCTGTGATTATGATTTCATTTTATGACTATTTCATTTCCTTTTATTTAAAGCACTTTGAATTACCATCGTCTAATGTGTATAAAACAAACTTGCCTTGCCTTGCCCAATGGCAGTCCAAGTTAACTTCCCTAATACAGCTCAACTGCTTAACTACTGAATATCATTAAATATATAATACACACAATAAAAATGAAATAAGTTGGATTACTGTATGTGCTGGAGGGATACATAAAAAAAATCTTATGTGCTTCTTATATAAAAGACTAAAGTCTTTTGTTTACAACTCTAATTGTGAAGGCACATCAGGACAATAGTTTAGGGGGTTTTTTGCATGTAGACAGGGCGTAACTTACTGTATGATGTTATCTTAGCTGGACTAAAATCAATGAATGTTTTTATTTCAGCCCTGGCCTGATATCGGAAGTGAGTGTCTACTGGCCCAAAACTCAAACTGGACCTGATGTTTCATTTTTGTTGGTTATTTGAGGGACGGCTGACAGAAATAGAGATTGAGATCTATTAAAAAGCTCTAGATGGTGAAGTACTAGAGAAGTAACAGAAACAACACTTCAGTTCCTTGTGGATTTTCAGCCAACACCCTGAAGAGTACTGAAAAATGCATGAGGGATAAAAATATATCACACATTGTTCCATCTATGAAAAATTTAGTGATGGAAAAACAAACATATTATTCCAAGCATAATATACAACTAATAAAAGATTGCAAAGGCCTCTGAACCAACTAGGGATTTAACATGTGTTTTCTTTGCTGATAAAACCAGATTGAATGATGCATTATGGAAGAGCAACATGTGACAGCGGGGGCAATCTCTGCACAAGCTCTGTCTTTACAACAAAAAACAAAAGCGCTTATCTGACAGGGAGGCAGCTGGGATTTAAACTAACTAGGCAGGTGCAATGTGCTTATAGGCTCTGAATACTTAACATGCACATAATAATGAACTGTCATGAAGATATTATCACAAAGATAATTGTGTATATAATTTTTACCTACAAAAAGAAAGGTGGTTGTGTATACATGGTTACGAACGGCTTTTTTTTTTTTTTTTTTCATTTTTAAAATGCTGTCTTCAGTTACATTGGATTTTTTAGAGAACTTTAGAAAATTAAGTTTGCTGTCCAGATTTGTATGAGCTATGCTTTGATTTGCACTGTCTGTTATGGGCTCTACAAGTGAACAATAATTTTAATCATGGTACATTAATGTAGAATAAATAAGCTAAATAAATCAATAAGTTAGTACAAAATCTGTGTTTATAGAATGTTAATTCATTTTCAATGTAAACATGCATTTTCCCCTGAAAGTGATAACATTTTGAACATTACCATTGTCAGTGTGGTTTAGCGTGAAGGAGCACTCGACGAGAATAAATAAACGTAAACAATTTTAATCCTCTTCAAACGGACAAAACAATAATATGCAGGCAGAACGAAAACCACACGTATTAACCTCGACGATCGGACAAAGGTGAACTCAAACACACAAGACTTAAATATAAAACGTAAATGACTAAATTAACAAGAAACAGCTGAAGACAATAATACAGTTAACAGGAACGGAAGGCACACAGAGCACATGGAACAAGACAAAAACGACAACAAAAGAGTCCAAAGATGGACAACCATAAACTCACATACCCCTAATGTTCTGCGTATAAATATAATTGCAATACAGTAACTAATCCTGATAAATCCTCATGCTTAGAACCCAGCAATGTTTACTATAAAGATCCCTGAGGTACAGAACATAACAGCATGATGGAAATTTTGCAAACCATGCTGATTTGTTAACATACAGCATATTCTCATATTTAAATTTGTATGTTTATTTTTAAACTGAATAAATAAATCCCTGTGGAAGTTTGTTTAAGGAAAAAAAAAATTCAATCTCAAATCCTTGTTACATGATAGTAATGACCTTATATCCGGCATGAAGATAAAGATCCCGTTGAAGATTTTGAAAACTCCAGGGACAACAAAAGCCAAGTAGATACATATAAATAATTAAGGATTTACAGAGGAGTCAACCATATGTGTTCTCATTTCGGCATGGCACACTGTGAGCAGGCAATCCACTGTACACAAACAGCTTCAAGCAACATAACCTCCATGCCCTCAATAAAACAAACCAACAGCCATTCAGCCTGCCAGCAGGAAGTAAATGCCTGAATTTGCAGCCTGATGATGGAACTTCAGCTGATGCCCATGGAAGCCTGTGCTGAACTGTTTAGAGATTTGTTATAGAGTGTATGGGTCAATGTGAACTCTCTCTCTCCAAAAAAAAATATATATATATATATATATATATATATATATATATATATATATATATATATATATATATATAATTTATTATTTTTGCATTCTTAAAGAGATTTTTTAAACAAAAAATATTTTTTTTTCATCATTTACTAACCTTAGATTGTTGTTTAGCATTTTGTGCCAGTTTTCCATTTTTAGAGGAACTATCCTTATAAGAAATGTACATTTCTTTAAAATTCTTTAGAAAAAACACCCCCTCCACCCAAAAAAGTCCTTTACAATCAATTATACATAACATATGAAAAATGCAAGTGTGCATATTTCAATGTCTTCATTCTAAATGAACTACTGAAACAGTGCATGAATAATACTGATAACAAGGCCTTTACTAATCTGACAGATGTATACTGGGCTCGTCCTGCAGGTAGACATATCATTAAGATTCAATATGCTCACTTTAAGAAGTATTGCCTAGACCAGTGCTGCCTCCCGTTTTGAGATTCATCAGAATGTACAGAGCATTGATACATTCACATTATAAAATGAGGTCAATTGGCACAATCTTGCACGCAGAGTGGGTCAAATCATGCTGTCCTTCATTTTATCCCACATATCTTCAAATTTTGTGTAGCTCTCACCACCATCAATATCCATGAGCACTTCAAAAGAAATTCCATCCCCTGGTCTGACTCTATAAATACACAGCTTGCCACCAGTGGGGCATCACGCTTGGCTAGTCCTGCCATCTGTCAGGAAGGAGCAGGCAGTGCAGAGCGCAGGCCAGACAGACCACCAGGAGCAATAGGGTCTGCTCAATGGAGAACCACATGGCTTGGCCTTGTCCCTCAGCCCTGCTTTTGGGTTGCTCAAACTCACAGGCGTAAGGACAGAGATGCTGTGTTTAGACCATCAATGATAACTGGACTTGGTTGTTAGCCTCTGAGGTCTTTGGTCCCTTAAAACCAGCCTGCTAATAATGTGGGGGACAAATGAGAGTGGTGTAATAATGGGCTGCCAAGCTTTTAGGAATACTGGGATAATGGGTCCACCATGGGCCATGGTATTTATATCACTATGTAGGGCAGTTTCACTTCCCTTTACTTATTGAGAAACTCTAGGTGGACTGCTAAATAAAATGATGCAGAGATGTCATTAATATCGCCACAGTTTCTGCTAGTCAGCAATGGCATTAAATGGAGTGGCTTTTGCTTAAAACAGTTCACTTAAAACATTTTTGTCGTTTTCTGCCCGTCAATTTCTTCCAAGATGTATGTTTTTCTTCTTCTGTGAAATATTCTGGCTCCAAACTAAATTGAACCCAACTGACTTTCAGTACAAAGGAAAAAAATTCCTTGTTTTGTTCCACAGAAAACCATAATTCAAATAGATTCAGAAAAACATTGGTTTCTGATTGTAGAAGTTCTGACTGTAAATTGTAGATGTGCAAATTGCAACCAATTCCTTTAGCAGACAATTGTTAGATTCAAACAATGTATTACTTAATGTTTTCTTTGGAGATACACGCCAGTTGGCCATTAACTAATTTATTTACCCACAAAAGCCAGTTGGCACCTAGATTTTGGACACTCTGTCTCCTCTAGACTGCCAGAAGATATCTCATTATTGGCTTTACTTGGATTTTTATAAAGTTTGCCATCAAAAGTCAGTTTAGTTTTTAGCATAACCAACATTTTATTTGGTTCTATCATTATTATTCAAATTCTTCCAGGCTGAATTATCTGAGCTACTGTATGCAGTACGCATTCATTTTATAGCTGTGTACTCTCTGATATATTATTTCTCTTTTAATTTCTCCCAAAAAATGTTCCACAAAGCTGAAAAAGATGTATGTAGATGTTTTGCTGTTCACTGAGCCAACCAACTGCATAACCACTGAAATCAAAGGTTTCAATTACATTCCATTTTAGCAGGCACTAAAATCAGCTTCACAAATTGAATTAAGACTAAGTTGACCAGGTTCTACAAAAACAGGCCTTTCTCTATCAAACAGCTCTCTCACTGTGTAAACAACATCAGCCGCTGACTCCACCCCCAAATTAACTCTGTGCATAAATATGCAAATGTCACTGCTTATTTTTGACTCGCCTGCTTAATTACTTCTCATGTGAATATTGAGTAAGATCATAGCCGCGGCAAATTTACTGATAACTCAGGCATCAGGAGCAGGCAGAGCAAGAGTGGCCTAAAACAGCTTAATGAAGTGCTCTTGCCAAAGGGCCCCATCACACTCTGTTTATCTCCCCCCGACCTCATCGCTCACACTTCTGTTATCAGGAGTGTTTACACTGGCTCTCCGCTCACAGGCTGATTAATTAACCACCGCCTCTGCCCCGCCACACAAGTCACATTGGGAAGAGTTTCACAGTGTGAAAGTGCAGTCCAACTCCTCCCTCCCTTTAAATAGCAAATTGATGGATGCGGTCTGTCCTTTTGCTGACTCCATTTCTTAAGTCACCAGCATTTTTTTTTTCCACGCTATAATGCAAGACAATCTTTCCTGATGACATCTAAATTGCAAGCATGGTTGAATAAACGGTGCCACATGTCAGCATTACCCTTGCCCGCATGAAAGAGGAACGTCGCTTTTGCAGATCATTCCCATCAATATTCCTCAGTTTCTCTATGTTCGCATGGAGTTATCAGAACGTTTTTAGCATAACCTTTCTTTCCAGATTTTCTTATGAATAATGTGGAGCAGCTGCTGCATTTTGAGCCCAGCCACAGCTGAATGGAAATGCTGTTAAAAAAAAAAAGCCAGTAAAATCGAACAACTGGACAAAAATATAAGCAATTGAGAACCTACCAGATCAACACCAAATACAGAAGTAAAACAGTTGTGATCAAAGTTAATTGAAGCTTTTTCAATCACACTGTATTTGTAGGATGAACACTGTATCTTTAATGTGTCCAAGACAGCAGTGAAGGACAAACTATTTTAAAAAAGTGCATTTACAATATGTAAATCCATATATCGTCAGTAGATCAATGTACCATTTTTATTCTTGGTCCCACTTTAATTATTTGGTAAAATGCACTTATTGTGTACATACATGTTTTTACATTGCACTTGGACTTTTATTTCAGTAATTGCATTTATAATTACACTGTTGTCCCATCCCTTACTCCTTATCCCACCTTTAAACCTATCCATACCACCAGGTGGTTTAGACCACCTCAATAGCAGCTGTGTTTTGCAATACAGTATGAACACAACAGGTACATTGTACTTATTTGTTGATGTAAGTATATAGTAGTTAAGGCCAATTGATGTAAAGTGTGACCTTATTCTTTTATTGCTCTTTTACTGCTCTTTACACATAGTGCGTTATATACACTACTATTCATATACTGTGATCAGTAAGGTGTTTTTTGTTATATTTCATCAGGGAATACTGAAAATGTACCACACGTTTCATCAATGGAACATTGTTGTTCATTATTATACTGTTTAGATTGTAGATTTGAGATTTTATTAATAATAATTCATGAAATCATTCTTGAACACCAAATCAGCCTGTCAGAATGATTTCCGAAGGAAGAATCATGTTACACTGAAGACTAGAGAAGTTGCAGATTAAAATTTAGCAGTGCCATCATGGGAATAAATTATGTTTTAAAACACATTTAAAAAACTGATGTATTGTTTTATATTATATGGTGTAGTTTTGATAAAATAAATGTGGCTCTGGTAACCATACAGTAAGAAACTTCTTCAAAAAAAAAAAAATAAAATGTAATAAAAAACACCCAAACCTTTGAATGGTAGTATAAAAATATGAAATCAGAGACCTTCCCTTTGAGATCTGATCACAAGTGGTCACTTGAAATGCAATCGAGACTCGGTATGTTAGTCCAAGTGCAAGCAGGGCCTATGATGGAGTCAAAGACAGAAAGACTTATATTGGGACACATTTTTCAAGGCATTTCTCAAGGTAAAAAGGTATAAAGCAAGCTTTAAACCTTTGAGGGCAAGGCGATGTGAAGAAAACGGCTGACACACACTGTACAATTCAAGTTGATATGCTGACACTGTACCTTGTTTAGACTCAAAGAATTTCTTGACTAGTGTCTTTAACAATTTGAACCTCCCCTGTTATACAATCAAGAGAATGTTACTTTGTCACTAACAGAAACAGGAATAACCTCAGGAGCATCCACAGCAGTGTCCTCGAGTCCCGCCGTCACATCTATCCCTATAATGGCGTAATAGTAGCAGTGCATTTATGCCTTGAGACATCGTAGGCTCAAGGGAAAGGCTAGTTGAAAGCGTAAACTCGAGATGAATCATCTTTGCAAATGTACATGCTCCAGAATAAAGTCTTGAAAGCAAAAGGTCACCTAAATGTCGCCCTACCCAATGTTTTTGACTTATGTCCAAAGAAAAAAAAATTACAGCGCATTAAAGAACCTTCAGAATATCTTTGGCAAGACTCACTGTAGTTTGGTGTTGCTTTCAAACCAGTTCGTAATTTTGATATTCTATCTGTATAAAAGCTGCGAATACCAAACAGATCTCACTAACAGCTATTTCCAAAAGCGATTGCATTTAAGTGCACTTTCAGGGCAAGTGAAGTGTTACCTGATGTCATGTTCTCCAGCCAGTCTTTTTAATGGAATCACTCCTGCGGAGAAAAGACCACTCAGGACAAACTACTGCATACAGAGTAACACCTAAGTGCACTGAAATCTAAACAGTATAATCCGCTTATAATATTCCCTGACATACGTGTACCCATCTATTTCAAGTTCAAAAAAAAGTTCATACTGAAAGATTTTTACTACTTTTTTACCTGACCAGCATACTGGAAGCCTGTTTCCACCACCGAATAAAAAAGACTATTTCAACTTTCGTTTTCAAATGCATCATACAATTCTGAGTTTATATCTCATAGAGATTAGATTTTTTTTCTTTTTCAAAATTATGATATATTGATTTAGAATATTTTCATTTATTTATCATTTATTTAAAAAAAAAAAAAAAATATATATATATATATATATATATATATATATATATATATATATAGATTTCAGAACACTGGAGCCCAATATTTTCTTTCATATGGAAAATAAATATATAAATTAACTAGTGCGCAATAAATGAACTAGTTTGTTAGTTTTTAATAAATAAATAAATACATTTCTGTAAACCTTAATCTAAACCTTTTTTTAGTCCTATTATAATTTGTCCTAGCATGGCAGGCAGGGCAGTCCTAAACCTTTTGAAGCTCAAGACTACCATCTTGTGGTTGTGTTTGATATTGCTCACTTCTGTATTAACACAGCCCTGCATTATGCAACATAAGGAAATCAATCAGGCCTGTTCCTGCTACCACCCATAATCCTGCTGGATAGCTCATTAAGCATCTCTTGGGTGGAAACACATAACAGAGACATCCTGATTGACCACAGAAGCACCGCTGACTCGTTTTATCACAACACATCACCTTCCACTGCTGTTTCAGAGTTTTTATATCTCCCCTCTAACCCAAACCTCCCGCCAGCCTTTCATCTCAAAACATCCCACCACCTTACCTGAAGCACAGTGAGGAAATAAAAAAGAAACAGAGGGGGGGACGAAGACCCAGACAGGGAGGGACCAAGGAACAGAAACGAAAAAGGAACAGATAGATGGAGAGGGACATGGCAAATCTTACACTGAAGTCTTGTCCTTGGAAGATCACCTTTGATGGTTGTCCCCACGGAGGTGTTGGCAGAGGATAAGACAGAACACCAGTGAGTTTTGCCTCATGTCTTATTCTTTTGGAAACGTTCAGCGAGCTGGCTTCAGGAAACAAGATTGTGAGACTCAAGTTGGTTTGGACCTGGAAGAGCCATTCGTAAGCCCCTGCTGGCAAAGAGCTTGTCATCTGTTCATTTGTGTAATAAGAAGTCACTAGGGTTGGGAATCTATCTATCTATCTATCTATCTATCTATCTATCTATCTATCTATCTATCTATCTATCTATCTATCTATCTATCTATCTATCTATCTATCTATCTATCTATCTATCTATCATCAATACCACGCTACATACATGAACAGTGACAACACACAAAAAAGACAAAAACAAACCAATTTCCAATTTTTCCCATTTTCCTTTTGCTAACAATTTCAAATAAAATAAAATGTAATTAACAATTCATTTAAGAATCAATAATTAAAATATGCATATAAAAATCAATAAAAATAAATAGTTAAATGAAAAATTGTATGCCTGTTGTAAAAATATAGATAATTATTATTGTTGTTTATTTATTATTATTATTATTATTATTATTATTATTATTATTATTATTTTTTTGTAAATCATAAACAAAAAATCTAACCAAATTGATATTTCTTTTAATGAATAAAAGCAACAACTCAAATATTATGTGTGTATATAGTAATTATTATTAAAATTGAATTATTTATGTTATTTATTATTCTTTAAATTTACCTTTGTGTTTATGATTTATACAGCACCTTGAAACGAACGAACGATAGATAGATAGATAGATAGATAGATAGATAGATAGATAGATAGATAGATAGATAGATAGATAGATAGATAGATAGATAGATAGATAGATAGATAGATAGATGGATGATGACAGATATGATATTAGATAGATAGATAGATAGATAGATAGATAGATAGATAGATAGATAGATAGATAGATAGATAGATAGATAGATAGATATGTTATTGTGTACAAGAGTGTTATTTTCATGAGTGTGATAGAATGCTCTCAAGAGCTGGAACAGAAAAGCTCCAATCTCCACACACTGATTTGGGGTCACCCCAGACTGTTTCTTGAAAGGGAAATGGCTTTAAACGAGAGGAGGGCTGTAATTTTGCGTGTGTGACAGCACAGTTGAAAGGGGATGACTAAGAACCCATCAGCGTGTCACACAAGTGGTATCCTCTCATCTCTTAACCTGCATATCCTCCCTAACGTATCATTCCTAAAGCTGGACAAAACAGCCGCACCCTATATCAGTGATTAATGTCCTGTAGTGTTTTTATCATTTAGGGCTGTAAGAGAACAAAAACCTTTGTAATCCAAGGTCATTTGGACAACCACCCTTTCGTCATTATATTAGTTCTCGTCTCTTTTGGAATCAAGAACAACGTAAGTGCCTCAATAGCACGATTTTTCAGGGTCATACAGTACTGTTTGCCTTATGTACAATAAAATCAGATTAAATCCGTGCCAATTTTCCATAGCAGTTCTGCAACACTCCAAATAATATGGGTCAATGTCTCCCTCTTGTGGTAGAAGTGCATAAATCTTAAAGACAAAAAAAATTATAAAACTGTGAGCTTGTAAAAATGTATTAGCAGTAAGGAAAATGGGAAAGAAAAAACATGTTATAAAGAAAAAAAATCCAACAAAATGCATGTGCGTGGATGCATATATAATTTAACATCATGTTTTGGACTGACCGACTTTTCATTTGCTTGGATGTCATGGCCTTCTGCTCCCGTGTGAGTTAAAAAAAAAAGCTGTGTTTATTTGATCACTTTCTTTTAACTTGGTGTTATACACCGTGCCCTAATATACCTCATTTAAACATCATGTGTTGATTGCAGATGGAGGAAATGAGTCGTGAAACTTGTACAGGCTAATGTAATCTGCTACAGCAATTTTCACACCATGGTGCCTTCATAAGATTCGGTCTGTTTTTATAAGGTTTCAAAATTCCACATCACTTTTAGAGACAAAATTATGCTTCTTTTTCACTGTCACGTATGAGGAGACTGTCCTGGTTGTACCTGGTTGAGACTATCCTGCATTTTATGTCTGACTTATTTTAAAACATGTCTTCAGTGCCCTTACCTGAACCCTACCCTAAACCTAACCCTCACAAGAAAAAAAAAAAAAACTTAATTCTGCATGATTTATAAGCTTGTTTCCTTACTCACTTTCACCCAAAAAATATCCCAATAAGGTCAAAAATGACTGGTATTAATATCATTGAGGTAAATGCGTTCCTTATAACACCACAGACACAATAATATTTAATAATATAATATATTTAATGCAAATAGCTTTCATTGCAGTGTTGTATGAAAATGTTTTTAAAAAATAGGGATTTGGCAATAATAGACGATTAACATACTACATACATATAAATACATACTACAAATACAAAATAAACAATAAAAAAGTGACTTTACGTATACATATATATATATATATATATATATATATATATATATATATATATATATATATATATATATATATATATATATATATATATATATATATATATATATATATATATATATATATATATATATATATATATATATATATATATATATATATATATATATAAAATAATTAACAACACCACTATTTTTAAAGCATATATTTACTGTAAATATTGTATTGTATTCTAAAATAATAAAAGCAAACCAAACAATAACAGAGCATCTCTTATTGAGATGTTCACCAATAAATATTTTTGAAAAAAAATCTAATGAAAAGAAATATATATCTAAAAATCATTTTGCATTCTCTCAATCAAAATGCAGGTGTTTTTTTCTTACAATAAAACACAATAAAAACTTGGCATAATAAAAAGCACTATCTTTAAAAATGTAAAAAAAAAAATATATGGAATCATAATATAATATATATATATTCAGGCTACTAGCCTCTATAATTCTCTGCTATTGGTTATTGAGATTAGATGCCAAACTGCTGTCAAAATGAAGAAAATTATATCTTGCAGACAATATCTTCAACAGAATGGTGCAAAAGTTTTTATAAAAATGTTTTAAATGAAAGCACACGGAACGTTACCAAACAACTACCCTGTCACTGTCACTTAATGTATATAAACATGTTAAATCTGGGGCCATTTTTGTGTCTTTTCAGTCCACTCATTTAGCCCTGAGGGACTCTAAGAAAAGAGCTCCTCAAGTTGAATCCTTTTGATTTCCCTGCATGTTGAGAGTTGGCCCGTTACCCATCAGCCCGCGGCCAGTCAGGGGTCCGGTGCCATTTCGCCATTGTTCAGTGGCCAGCCCCAGTGTCCATCCCTAGCCTTTTTGCCCGCTAGTCTTCGCTTTGGCTGACTATATTTAGTCGATTATGAATATGCAATAGTGCTGAGAGTAATGTGGCCAGACACGCCACTGTCCGGCCCAATAATGTCAAAGTCATTAGCGGCAGGAAACAGGATCCACATGCGGGGGGATAGGGCCTTCAAAAAAATGTGGCCTGTCCACTCCACTGCCTGTCTTATATGGATGTAGAACAATGACCAGAGCCAGCGATATGCACCGCTGACTGACCTACATATAAAACATTGGCCACGTTCGCACACACGCATTGCCGTCCGACAGAATCATGGGAGAAATGCTATAGATCTGTCGAGATGGATGCAGAATTGTGCTCAGGGTCTTGCGGTCCTTCTCTGAGATTATGAATCTATATAACTGTCAACATATAATGCCATGATGCAATTAAGATCTCATTTACCCTTTATCATCATCAGAACCTCTCAGTATGTCCAGCGTTATTTTAAGTGCGTAAGCATGGTTACCGCAAAATATTACATGTTGGGCACAATAACGGACAGGACACAAATGCCTCATTAATGCTTAGTTATATTCTAAAACTAAACAGTGAACATTTACTCACACTCGTGTTCGAGATATTTCATATATGATTATCGTATGAAAGCGATGGCTATCTTGAAAGTTGCATTGCTATTTTTTTTTGTTAAAGTTTTCATTGAGATTAGTTTTGTTTTATTTGTCGTACGGTTCAGTCATGTTTATTCAAGTTTTGTTTAGAAACATATTTATAAAATTTTGGGGGTGATTTATTTCTAGTTTTTTTAGTACTTAAGCTATAAATGAAAAGGAGAAATACTGCTTGTGACTGGTTGCAATAAAAAAAGTTTGGTTTTGTATATTACTTATTTCAGTTCATGTTTATTTTTTTAATGGAATTTTTTTTTATTATTTTGTTAAGGATAATAACCCTAATTGTGCCTTTAATATGACAATGAAACTTTAAATATGATTTGGAAATCAGTAAATCAATCTTATTTCATTTGTTTGTTTGTTTAGGATAAATAAAATAGGTTTAAGTTTTTTATATTTAATTCCAGGTAATAGAATATATTTTATATTTAATTCCAGGTAATTCCAGGTATTTCTGTATTACAAAAAAGTTTTTTTTGATGGTTTTAATTGTGGTTTTAGTTAATGATAATAACCCTAATTGTGACTTTAATATGACTTTACGTAAGTTTAAATATTATATGGAAATCAGTAGACTTCCTTTATTTGTTTGTTTGTTCGCATGAACATTTTAGCATGAAATGAATCTCATAAAATAAAGATGGGACTATGTGTGTCTTTATATTAATAGTATCATCATCAAAGGGATAGCACACATGTTTAGGTCAGATTCTGCTGCTGTGAAGGAGACGCTCCTCATAATCACTCTTTGTGCCTGTAAGAAAAGGGCATCAGATGATATGAGGGTCAGGTGTCAACTTTTGTCCACCTCGGATGATTCCTACAGGAAATGACTGTACGAGACTGTGTTCCTCCTGCCTGCCACACCCCATCCCATCATCCATCTGGGGTCCATCTGCAGGAGAGCTAATCCGGCAATATGCTGAGCTCCCAACAAATAATCTGCCAACATTTCTATGGATGATTAGTCTTTGTAGTCTGTGATTAACTCATGTACAGTGTAGCCTCTAGCTAAATGTTTTGCACAAATGTTCGCCCAAATAAATGTTCCATTATAGAAGCAGGTTCCTGGAGCAAAATTCATCAATTCGTCAATTACATTACTCAAAACACCTCACAACATCCGTTTAAATGTCATTTTTACTGCAAACATCATCACAATTGGATCCAGAATTTAATATATTATATTATAAGTAGCATTATATATAGCATTAAATATATTATTTCATAAGTTTGGGGTTGGTAATATTTTTAAATGATTTTGAAAGTAGCGTTTTATAATATTCACAGAATTTTTTCCTTTTAATGAGCTGCCTTGGTCAATATATTTGCAGTTCAATTTTTTAATATCATAAAATGCATGTTATTTCTGTGACAGTAATGCATCATTTTCAGCAACTGTTAGTGTGGTTCTCAGAAAGCGTTCTAATATGCTAATTTGGTGCATTACCAAACAAATAAATAAATACATACGCACAATGGGCATTACCTACATACATAAATCTTATTATCAAAAAAATAAAAAAAAAAAAAAACAGCATCTGAACAGAATTATTTAGTTACAATATGGACTTCATTACTGCATTTTTTAATTTGTATTAATTTAATTTGTCCTCGTTAATTGGAAGTATTAATTTATTAAATAAAAATATTTTTACTGAACCAACTTTTGACTGGTATTGCAAATACATGTTGGATTGTACTAATATTAAATAGTAATAATATAATAAAGTTAATGTAACATTAACAAAATGTTAATTTATTTATTTTCATACATGGGTAGCTGAAATATGAATGTATAGTGTAACAGAAAAAATGAAAAAAATCTCTGTAATGTAAATATAATGTAATGTAAATATATATGTATATATATATATATATATATATATATATATATATGTGTGTGTGTGTGTGTGTATGTATGTATGTATATATATATATATATATATATATATATATATATATATATATATGTATGTATATATAATAAACTTGGATTCCGCAGTGAAATATGTCTAGCACATTGAGAAGTATAATGCATAATGTGTTTTTTTGTGACTGGTGAGAGTGGAATGTACATGATGTTATTGTGTATGTGTGCACTGTGTGCTTGTGACCCCACTGATGGGAGCGTGAGGGTGAGATGTTGATCAGGCCTGACAGGGTGTGATCATTACCGGGCCTGGCCAGCGAGGTCTCAGCCCTGCCACTGTAATGAGATCAGCGGGAGTCATGGCCGCTGCCACGCTGCATGACCCCGCTCATGCGACAGCAGTGTGCTGAGATGGCTAATTTAACGCCGGTCATCCAGGCGCCCACCACCCCACACTGAGCTACTGCTTGTGTACTGTGACCTCAAGCATGTGAAAAGCACATTCAGGAGAAATTGACATTTGAGTGACTGTATAGTCTAACAAGTATGAAGCACTTCCATCTCAGGCTCTTGAATTTTATTAATCCCGTTTTTAAATGTCAGGGACATCAAATGAACAGTCGATATCTATTCAGTAAACATTTTTGTAAACCAAAACCTGGAATCCAGTCAGCATTTTAGCACTTCTGATTCCACAAGTCATTGTGTATTATGAATGGGCTTCATTTGGTATCTTTTGGTTCTCATAAAAAAATGATTTTACATTTTTTTTCTACAAAATAAAATAGAATAGGTGAGAGCAGGGCACAACCTTATGCTTTTTGACTTTCTCAGTTTGAGTAAATCCACATGTTGTATTTTTTATGAATTAACTGCACACTTGTCTCATATAAATGTCTCACTTTGTTTCATAATTACAGTGTAAATGTATTTATTTATTTACCCTCAAAAAATTTTATCTGTAACATGACAATATGACAATTTAAATTATATATATTATAAAAATTATATATATATATATATATATATATATATATATATATATATATATATGAGAGAGAGAGAGAGAGAGAGAGAGAGAGAGAGAGAGAATACAAACTAAAATACTTTATTAATTTAAAAAAAAAAAAAAAAAACCGTTTGTAAGAATTAAAAATCTGATTTTGGAGTTTCACAATGAAAACAATGCGACATTGGGACAGCCAACATAAACAAGCCTAATGCTTGAAGTCATGTGACCACTGAGTAGTTTATTTTCAGCCTACATTTAGCATTTGACATATTTAGGCTTCATAATTCATGAAAGCTCTGTTAATGTTTGAAGACTGGCATGATGAAAAACTAGTCAGAATCAACTTATCGGTCAAAGACCTTATTTTAAGCCAATGAAACAATCCTTGTCAAAAGAAACATTTTGTCAAAGAAACCATGCTTGGTCTACAAAACTACATCATAACTGCAGTGTTGCATTAGTGTCAATAAATGAATTTCAACACATTTCATACGTTTCCCAAACAATTCCCCATATGTCATTGGTCAGTTCACAGCACTGCTTGAGACAATTTTTCTGTCACGCTGTTGGCTTTATACAAAACTGTGAAAACTAAAAATGCATCAACCTTTAACTTTTCTGGTTAAAATGGTTTAAATATTAATATTAACTTACATTTTCATTTAAAAATGAAGCTGAGTTAAAACTTTTAGGACCTCTGAATTTTAATAAAAACTTTTATGATCTCAAACACAATACAAAAGTGAAAATAAGCAACCATTCACTGGTCCTGCGTCTCCGTCTCCCCAGTTTTGTTAGGAGGAAAGACATGGACTCAGTATAATTTAAAGTTGGCTGGAAGCTGCTCAATATTTGACTGGCACCAAAGCTTATGTGTGCAGAGCTCAGATAATTCAGCAGGTTTCACAAAGAAAGCCTTTGCGAGTGTCAGAAAGGGGATTTCTCATCCCTCCTGTGAGTGGCTGATATGCAGAGGCTGTGCGTCTGGACCAGACGGCCTATCTCTGGGATTTGTCCTGTCCTTTCAAACCTGAGAAGATCAGTGGTGAGATGGAATGCCAAATGACATGGAGGCGACCGGGGAGGCTCCAACAGCGCCAAACAGATAAAGAGAATTAAACGGAACTGGCCACAGATGTTCCTATTGCCCTTTTTAATTTCCCAATACACAGTGCTGGATTCGCTGTCAATGCCATTGAATCTGTTCTCCTGGTATATGGAAAACAAAATAGCACGCAATATTGTCGGTCACATGAGTCAACAGTATTTATTTCAGTCACAAGCCCTTGTCTGACTTTTCATAACTGTAATAAGGTGATTGTGTGTTTTCTCAAATACATGTTGGCAAAAACAGCACCCTTTTAATTATAATGCCTAGTGAGTTGGGAGAACATCTGACAAGGGATCAGAGACCATTGCTTCATACATTGCTCCATGCTGTTGCTTCTCCTCTTCAGTTATTATTTATAAGGTTCGGGTCAGAGAATTGGGTTGGTCATAGGACCTTCATTTTGTGCTCAGTCTTCAGTGCTTTGTGCTTGTTGGATCATTGTCCTGTTGGAAGATCCAAACATTGGACCATTAAAAGATTTCTAGCAGGTATAGTCAGGTACTTTATTTTGGTGTTTTATAGAATCCACGATGCCATGTATCTGAACAAAATAGACCCACATCATCTGACCCATATGACCCCGAGACTCAGCTGTATTCTAAAATTCTACAGATGTGATGCTAATGATACGCTGGGCAATTTTGGGAGAAATTTAGCTATGTTATTTGATCACTTTTCAGTTGAGAATGGGTAACAAATCTGGACAATTTAGATACGTCTTGAGCCCCGTGTCTCACCTGGTTGACCGTTTAGGGCTACAATTCCTAAAGTTGCCCAGTGCATTGTCAGCCTCAGACTTATCCTTCTTGCCTTGCTTTAAGCCAATATGGACAAACATCCTCTTCCAGGCAGATTTGTAATATTTCCTGTTGTTCGGGAACATGCACACATTTCCAAACGTTCCTTTTGAAACATCTCCCTGATGCTTGAAGAAATGTGTTAACGTAAATCTATAGTGCGAACAAGTTTAAAAGGTTTTTCCCTTACGGCTTTGTCATTCGTTTTGGTTCTTCATGTAATTCCAGATGGATGTTGGGGAGGCGCTGGCTGTTGTCAGGTTCCTCGTGCATACAAAAATCTCACTCACCGGATTATTACAATCAATAGCAAAAAGGATGTTTGAAAAGGTAAACTGATACTAACCACCAACACACTACAGCAAAACCGCCATTATAATTAATACAGCATAAGGTTTAAAGTCAAAGTAATCAGCATTTTAATCAACATCTGTGTAAATGTCCTCCATGTGATCTACATAGTCTGCTATTTTTTTCCCCTGTGGAAGCGAAATAAGACTTGACATAACAGAGGACAATTTCACATTTCATTTCTGTTAGCGTTCACATCTCTCTCTCACGTGTTGACAAGTGGAAGATGTGGATGAAGGAAAGACGCGTGGGGTTGTTTACGGTTTGGAGGTGGGAGACTGGGTCAGTATGGGCCTGTGGAGGTGGGAGACATGTTAAAACCCTCGTCCCCCCTCACACCCCTCAGCCCCCCTCATTGAAGGCAGTGAGAAATTGCTGCCAGAATATGTATATATAAAACAAACTGCCAGTACTCCTGAGGCCGAGTAGCTTAAAGCTGTTCTGAGTCCAAAGGCATGAGACCCTGACAGACCTGTGAAGTCCAGGCCTGACCTTGGCCCACTTTCACTCTCGGCGTGAGGGAATGACACAACTCAGAGCAGGAACACGATGACATTCAGGAAGGTCTGCGTTAGAAAAATCACAGACCTTACTTTCATATTTAGCGTAGGATGATAAAAGGAAAATTAGTCATTTGTGTGTTTATATACTTAATTTATTATGGTGGTGGTGACGCTGAGTTAATTTCTTTCAGTTGACCCCAAACTTTAAAACGCCGGAGTAATCATATAAGCTAAACACAAATTGAAACGTTTAAAAAATGAAGTTAAATTTGTGTTTAGAGAAATTACAATGTATTATCTAAAAGTAAATAAACAATTAAATAATTAAAAATGTATGTATCATATTTTTTTTCTTCTCCAAACTGTAGAGTAATCTTAACTATCTTCATGATTTGTTTTATGATAAATTCATCAATTTACAATTGCTGTTACCAAAACACTTGTGGAGACACATAAGCAGATAAATGTGTGTTATAAAATAATTTACAAATAATTTTTATTTGACTGCATTTGTGACTCTTACTGTGGCTCCATCTTCTAGACATAAGTATAAACAAATACAGAAAACAGTTATTTTAAATTGTATTATTACACAATATTACTGTTTTACTGGTTTATTTGAACATTTGAATGGTATTGTATATTTGCAGATAAAATAAAATTGTAAAAAAAACAAAAAAAACATCAGAATTTACTCAAAACACTGCAGTATTTTATTGTAAGCAAAACACATGCAACAAAGTAAAATGAGATTTGGGCTGACTTTAAATGGTGTGATTTTGGACCGGAAGTGTCATGGAGATATCTAATGCCAAATTATAAGTGCTCTTTATAGACGTGTATCCATAAGTCCTATACTGTGTTACCAAAATGGTCCCTAAACATGAACTGAAGAACAAGAAAAGCATTAAACCCTGTAAAACCTTTTATAAAAAATAATAACAAAACAGAGAATCTCACAAAATACATACTGATGTGTATCAATACTGTTCAGTGAGCAATACAACATTTATTGATGATAATCATGTCAATTTAGAGACAAAGTTTGTGGGAATTGTGGGGGAAACCCAAACACAATAGTCTGGACTTCAATGCTTCATATGGTACATAATCGTGAAATCTAATAATGCATTTATAGCAGGTGCGGTCAAGTCTATTTCACAAAATATATATACATTTTCACAATGGCAACCATCAGCAAACTAGAGTGTGTTCTTTTGTGTCATTCAAATAACAGATGACGCATGTTTGTATTTTCATATGGATTAGCATGATCATCCTCAAACCATTACAAAAAAATAATAATAACATGGCGTTTCAGAATGTCTTGAGCTAAACGAAAGCAAAAAGCAAGAAACACTGAATAACGAGAGAAAAAGAATCTTCAAAGCCATTATTGAAGGCAAAGGCAATGAAACATCTGTCACATATTTCTGTTTCTTATACATACATAAGCTACTTTCAGTTTTTACATTTTTGGTTTTTGATAGTGAATAGCGATGAACATTCCCAAACATTTCCCCCCAAAATCCATTAAAGAGGCGGAGCGTCTTCCTTTTTGGCAATTGTTCAAAAAGATGTTTTTTGGTAGAACATGTGTCAGAGAGCACAGATTAATAGGGGATAATATGATATCAGACACTGAGGTCGTATTAGCGATCGACTGGCTCCATCCCAAGTCAGTGTTTGAAAGCCGTTGAACTGGATTTCTGGGTTCGGGGCAAAGGGTCCATAAAGATTAAGCGCTTGTATAGCGCTTTACCTGCATAAACACAGCTAAGAGTGACCGTCGAAATGTCCAAATCTTATTAA
This sequence comes from Puntigrus tetrazona, assembly GCF_018831695.1. Lineage (NCBI taxonomy): Eukaryota > Metazoa > Chordata > Actinopteri > Cypriniformes > Cyprinidae > Puntigrus > Puntigrus tetrazona. The sequence goes on from NC_056700.1 coordinate 8,209,479, forward strand.
CTTAATGACTTCCCCATTTAAATGGATTCTGATTCAATGTACTGCAAAACAAACTTCATTACCCGGAGCCCTGACAGACAGGGATATATTTTCAACAAAAATTAGTTAACTATTGGATTTTTCGAGATAATTTTTTTCAATTAGCTTCCACAATGGAAACAGCGGCATCAGCAATACCGAAAGAAACAAGACACGAGCATTGTCTGCGTTGTACGTCCTTGCAAATGCTACCGAAAACTGAGGGAAAAAGCTAATTATGTTTGAACAGTTATGAGCACGATATTTCCTATTATTTTACAGCGTTTCCACGAAGGATTTTGGTTACCGCCAACACTTGGCTGTAATGTTAAAAGTACATTGCTTGCTTCTAATACTGTACACTCACAGCTGGCTCATACTTCAAATTACAGGAAAAAAAGAGAAGTCAGGTTCGCATTTGTTAAGAAAGGCCTTTCGCTAACACTCTCAAGGTTTTCACGGGTGAACATAAGATAATTAGAAGTGCAAGGGACTAAACTAAAACTAATTCGATTTAAAACAATAAAGAGCATTAGTGCTTGTTTTTAAGGATTCGGGGTAGTAAAGGGCATCCGTCTGCCTAAACCAAACAAATATATTGCTCTTTATGTCAAATTCCTTCACTTAAGGGAGAAAGGGAATAAGGGAGCGTTTGAAAGCGATCTGAAGTGAAAGCTGGGAGGAAATATCATTACAGACCGTAATGACTCGATGCTTCCGCCATTTCCGGAATCAGTTATATTTTCATCGACTCGCAGACAGTGTCCTCAAAAACAAACAGAGTGAGGAAATGACTCCAAATGAAATCTACGACAACAGAGTTGTTTGGACTGCTCTCTGCGATAAACGCGTGCATGTTCCTTTATCTAACGGACAGCTTTTGATGGGGAAAATAGGATAATCAGCTTTGAAATGGTGCATGATTGACCTCAACACATCCTAGTTTAAAAAACCAAAAAAACAGTTTTATCGGGAAAAGGACATAGTTGATATTGGAGGGTCTTTTGAAAAATGATATAAAGAAGAAACAGTAAACAAACAAATAGTAAATATATCACTATGAACGAACAAAAGAGGCAATAATAATTGACCGTACCGATTAGGAGAGCTTCCTCTCAAGCATTATATCGAGTGGTAACATTTTTAATTTTTTTTATTTTTTATTTTTTAGAAAAAAATGTTTTTTTTCTTTTTGCTGAGAGGTAGAATGAAGCATTTAAATCGAAACACAACAACTGGTTGTTCCATCATTAACAATTGCCTCATAAGACTGAAACAGTCACAGGTTTTCGTTAGTCGCCCTGTGCCACCTAAAATACACTGTGAAAACTGTACAAACACATCTTTTTTTTTTTTTTTTTTTTGTAATTTTTAAATTCATAATTGTTTTCTAAAATCTCGTAAAGTATCCCAAATGTTCCACGGTAGGATGGCATGATTGTGTATGACCATGTAAGGATGTTAATCCAAATCTGAGGAGGGGGCGGATCGCTGGATCTTTAGTCTGAAGATTCCACGCTTTGTGAGGACGGATGGCTGCAGATCAGTTGGAGGTGTCAGAATGGACGCTCCCGGGTCCTTCTGTGGGTGAGGTCACTGAGGAGGGTGTCGGGGCATCTTGCCAGCCACCGTTTGCCTTTTGGGAGAAAAAAACAAAACAAAAAAAAACGAAAGTCAAAATTACAAATCCCATATTCCGACACTCGAACGCAAAGCCCTAGTGAAATCTAAACGAGAGCGACCATGATGAATTCCCTCACTATAAACACGCTTCTGCAAGAAGTGAGTCACAAAGCGAGGCAGTAAAAAGGAACGACATTATGCTGCATATTACGAGTCATAGCGAGTCATTTCCAGAACATGATTTTCAAAAGACAGATGATGGAGGAATCAATTATTGCAAATTATCACATTGGCTAAAGGAATGAAAGTATAATGGGCACCTAAAATGGAGGCCATTTCATGTCCGGGAGACAGGTTGCCTAAAGAGCATTTGGGGCATTAATAGCAATTTCCATGCCATCAGAAAAAGGACTAGAAATGGGCTTTGGCAGCCTCTTATTTTCCCAGCCTGTTATTTTAGATAGAGGCAGTCTGTAATCAAAAAAGAAAGAGCAGAGCGAGGAGAGAAAAAAACTTTTCAAATCTTCAGCTTTGGTGACACCCCATGTCTATTTCAAAGGCGTAATTACAGCACATGGGCGAGAGGAAAGCTCCCCCACATAAATGCTTTATGTCTCAGGCCGTCATTATCCACAGCTGAAAAAAGGCGAATAACTTATCTGGGTGGAGAAGGAAAAACATCATGTTATTTAAGACAGTGAATTTGTTGGAAGATTGAGACACTTTCTCTGGCTACATTATCACGGCGTTATGATGCAAATGTTTGGGCTGACACTTTCTTCTTTTTTTTATTTATGGTTACAGGTGCTTTATGTATAAAAGGTTTTTCACTGAATTCCTAATACGAACATGAAATGTGACCAGAATATGTGAAAATATACGATATATAATCATAAAAAAAGATATTAAATATAAGTGCCAACATTTGAGCGACTAAATTCAAAATATTTGTGAAAAAAAAACTGCTAAAATATATAACATTGAAATATTCACACTTTTAAATATTTACAATTTTTCTGCTAAAATGTCTTTTCAGATTAAATTTGCTTCAGAAATATTTACATCTTTGTATGTATCTTTGAAAAAATAAAAAATGTTCAGATCATACCTAATTCCTCTTCACAGAATTTAATTCAGAATTATTTACTTTAAAAAATTGTGTGAATTATATATATATATATATATATATATATATATATATATATATATATATATATATATATATATATATATATATATATATATATATTAGTATATATGTATTTTTTCTGATAATATAAATTTTTGAGACATAAATATTTTATTCTAATGACCTCAAAGATTTATTTACATCACTGTAAACTGTCCTGACAAAAACATGCTCTCCATCAGCCATAGGTGGCACAGAAGCGCTGGGCCACTTCCACAGGACACATTCGGTTCTGCTTCAGAGCGGCTATTTAGAGAGACCGTGTTAGTGTGTTTGTCTTTTTTCCTTTTTTTTCTCCTCACACTTTGCTGGCTCCCTGTCAGTGCTGTTAAGGTGGCAGATGTGTGATATGACCAATGCACTTGGATTGCTGTCCCAAATCTCTACTCAGCCCTCCCTTGAGACTGTCTGATCAATTTCCTCTGCTGGCGACACGGCTTGTCGCTGTGGATTTTACATGCTGGCCTCTGCCGTTTGTGCTCCCGTTCTCCCTCTCCCTTCGCTCTTAAACACTCCTCCCCCAGTACAAAACTGATGGTTGGAGCTGCTCGTCTGCTCTGGTTAACACAATTCTTTTAATGTGTGCTCAGAGCTGCGGTGGAGGACACCATCTCAGGCTCCGGATGAGTTTGATGGCCTGAATACACCTGTGTCTGTCCTTCTTTGATGTTGGTGGTGTTTATGTGGCTGAAGGAGCCATGGTAACGCTAACAATGATCAGTAGTCACATTTACTGTCGCCTTGGTGATTGTTGCTAGTGTACATATTGCCGCTGGCAACAATAGACAGGGGTGAGTATAACCATATCTATACAGTAAATGTATTTAATATATAAACATAACACATTTTTCTTAAATATATATAAAATACACAGTATACATAAAAATAAAAACTTTTATTTTGAATGTGATTAATCGAATATATCGTTTGACAGCATTATATATATATATATATATATATATATATATATATATATATATATATATATATATATATATATATTAAGGGTTTGGGGTCACAGATTTTCTTGCATTAAATTGATCAGTAAATCTTTTACATTACATTTATTTCACACTAAGTATATTTCATATCTGCTAACAAATTTACTGACAAGACTCAAGACTTGCTGATATAAAAATTATATTTTTAAAATTATATTGTTAAAAATTATAAAGTTTTATTTAGAGTACTACTTGTGCGCAATGCACATTTCTAATTACAAAACTTTAAATATGTTTCAATTTCATTTTGGATGGCTGTATGGTTTTTGAATAATAGAAATATTTTAATGCTAAATATTTCTTATTCTTGCAATAGCTCCACTTCAGTACAATCAAAGATACTTCAGAAAATCTCTAGTTAGACTTCAGTCAAAGTGCATTTAGCACAAAATGAGTTGCTCCAAATAAGCAGACTTAAAGTATACCAGTTTCGTATACCAAAAATACAACTGCTGGGTATTTTTATTAAGTACATAAATGTGTAAATGCATTAGTAGTAGACTTATAAATATATAATGAATGTATATAATAAGAATAAATAAATAAATGTATTGGAAATACATCTTGGCAGATTTATTTTTAACTAGGTTTCTGAAGAATTAAGCCTGGAGTAATGGTTGGAATAAGAAATAAAATAAAAAAAAATTAACAATAACAATACATTAAAATAAGCAATTACATTTAAGAATATTTATATTCAAAAAAAAAAAGAAAAAAAAAGACATTTAAAAAACCTTACCAACCCCCAACATGTAAATATCATGCTGATGGCACTGGGTCTTGAGGATCAAGTACAAGAGCAAATGAGTGAAGAGGCTAAGTTCAGACTCACATTGATGCCCTGTGGACTGTATATCTGACTGGCAGCGAGGCTTTCACTGTATCCGCCTGTCTGACTGATAACATGGCGAAGAGTATCCACCTGCAGACAGAAGAACACAACACAAACAAAAGACAGGGTCAGACAATACAGATACAAAACAAAGACATTTGTGCTTAGAAAAGGTCACCCAGATATCAAAATGATATTGGCAGCCAAAAAGGTCATCAAACGTCGAATGAAACGTTTGTGCTGCAGATATCAAACATAATTTGTTTCTGAATTGATATGAAAAAATAACCCAGCATTTACAGTGTAATTATTAGAGTGAATTTAGAGAATGTCCTAAAAACATAAATATACAAACTATAATATAGTTATTTACAATGAAGCAGATAAATATATACAAAATTGTGTGCGCAATTATATCCAAATTAAGTTTTTGTTTACATATTATTGTGCTGTGCATATGTATTATGTCTATTTAATGTATATATTTAAGAAACATTTTATATTTGTATATTATATATCTAAATACAGTACATGTAAATATTTTGAAAATATATATATTATATACAATACACACGTACAACAAAAAACGTTTATTTTGGATGTTATTAATGGTAATTAATCATTTGACGGCACTTATAAAATGACATTTAAATATACGCATGAATACATATTAGATTACATGCATTTTATACGCTGCTGTCTATTGCGCCACAGAGCCAAAACCCGCATATTATAAAAGATTTTATTATTTTTTGCTACTCAGCACATTCGTAATACACTAAAAAAAAGTCACGTAATTCTTGCACCACATGAACTCGTTTCAGATTTCCTCTGGGATTCCAGCACTGAATATTCATAAGGCACCCCGAGCCTTTGGAGAAGTTACTTCGTTATGGGAGGAAAACATTCCAAACGTCAAAAGGGGACAAACCGAAGCACCCTGTGTTTGGATGCTAGTGTGCCGGGCAAGGTCAGGCTGCCACGGTGGCGGATGTGACAGCATGACAGATACGCAAACCCGCTGACAAGAGCTGTATTGTTTCCAAGACTGTCTTTGATGGTCTATTCATTTGGAAGTTGACAATGGCCACGGAGCAGTGTACAACTGCTGGAGGCAAACTGTAACCCCAGTCCGTCCTCAAGGTCAGGAGGCCCGTCATGTCAGCCACGGCTGAACAGAAACGTACACGCGCCGGACACTGTGATGAGCAGGCTGGCGCTGAGAGATGAACTTTGTTGTGACAAGGATATATAACAAGATGATGACTATTTGATCAGTTATGACACAGACATGCCATTCAGTACTAACGGGGAAGGTTCCTTTGAAAATATGGGCAAACACAAGAAAAAAATGGTTTTACAGAATAGCATGTGCTCGCTTTGCAAGGGGAATTCAGTGAAAATCAAAGTTCAGTTAACAAAGCAACCCGTAAAAAAGGCAGCAGCAAAATCCTTTCTTAGAAATTCAATAAATCGAGGCAGAAAAAAAAATTGGATCCAGGACCATTTTGTGAACCGCAGCTACCCAGACGTGTTTTTTGTGAGCGGGGTAACCATGACCGCCATTATTCGACCGAATTAAATTAGTTCTGGTCATCTGCCCTATCTCTTAGTGGCATTCCCTACCTGTGACTGAATGTTGGCCCCCACTTGGGCCCCCTGGTATGAGTCCCCGTTCAGAGACTGCACACTCATGAACAAGTCCCCGGAGTTCATGTTAAAAGAGCCAGCAGAACCTAAGAGGAAGAGAGGCCGAGAGAAAGAGACAGAGAAAGACAGGGATAGATAAAGACAAGAAACGGTCATGCAACGGTGAGATTGAAGTAAGGAGGGTTAGTAGTACAGAGCTGCAAGAGAGGGTTATGTGTTGAAAATCAAGCTTGATACCAAGTTCAAAAAGTTCTAAATCCAAGCTTAGAATGGAGTTAAGAGAAATTATATTTATTATGAATATATTTATAGTTCATTCAATGCAAAAGTATCAATATTTCAGTTTGCTAGGTATAGTTATGGATATCATAGGACTGTGCTGTTAGCTTTGCAGGATAACAATGCCAAAATCTATTGCAATCAATAGGCGATGTGGCCAGAAATATAATTTTTTTTCAATACAATTTGTTATCAGCATTTATCGTAATATCGAAATAAATGCATTCCTTGTGTTTATGAGACTGCAAATATGTTTTTGTTCACAAGCAAATGTAACTTTTAATCAAGGGCCCTATGAAAAATTGTTGGCAGTTTAATCAAAACATTTTAAAAGGTAACCAACTGAAAATAGACTTTGTGTACCGTGAAATAAATCACAAATGAAAAATATCTTGGCTATATATTTTGACTGAGTTTTGACATACACCCGAACATATAGATTTAGACTAAACATTGAGAATTATTCAAAAGTTTGTCCAAATATTATGTGTTGATTTTTTACCCAGACCTTAATAAATGGTCAATTGCTGCCTCCATCGCACTTCACGTGAAGAGCGCAACACCTTTTTTAATGCTAGAGAGCATAATAAAGCAGTCCCTTTTGAAGTTCCTTTTCAGTTAGATTGTGGTCTATATAGAAAGAAGACAGCAAGCAATTCACTAGGTTTAGAATCAGCCCTGCTGACCCGCCTAAGGTTGTTTACTCTTCAAAGCTGTTTTTTCAGCCTGGACATGCTGGTCTTTAGCTGGTTGGCCAGTTCCCAAATCCCTCTAAAACCATCAAAACAGACCTGCCTGACCATCTTGGCAAGGCTGGACGGCTAGCTAACTGCCCTAAGCAAGTTTAAGCTGTTTTGTTTTAGTAAGGAGAATTATATCGTATCTAAATGCCAGAAATATACACATTAATAAGTCTTAAGATGCAGTAACATTTGCTGTTTTTTCAGCGAGTAAAACCGTGTCATTTTTACAGGAATGAATGCTTCCCTATGCAGATTCTGCATCGTGTTAGAAATCAGTTTATTTTGGAAGTGGCTTCTATGTGAGCTGTGCTTTATACATTGCTGCACCACTGACAATGAACCTATCTGGCCCACAAACTTTCACCTAATCTGACCGCACCTTTAGCTTATCACTAAAAAAGCTACAATAGCTATTAAAGTGTTTCAAGAATAACAACGGGTGAAGGACCTAAAACAGACTTTTATTAATTCTACAGTGACATCTAAGATGGACAGTACAGTTACACTGCCACAGCCAAGTCATTCAGGATGTGCTAATTGAGTCACAGAAGGAATCAAAGAATGCTATTTGTCTTTTAATGGAGGAGAACTCCCTAGATGTTTAAGAGAGAGCAGGGCTTAACTTAATTTCCGCTTTAAAAGCCGCAGGGCACTAATCAAATGTACATGGACCTCTAATCACTTCAAGGCTATATAACAAAAGGCTTGACCATCTTGTCATAATGACATCCAGGAGGTCAACCAGACAACAGTCACAGAGCCGGGCTAATAGTTTAGGTGCATTTACACCAAATAAAGCTAAATATAATTTGAGCCAAACAACTATATCAAGTCAATATTAAATAAAAGCAGAGTATTGGTGAGTAAAAGCTGAATTATAGTTTTTGGAAAGAGAAAGTCTTGTATGAACTATGCCGCAGGCCAAGCTGCTGTTGTAGATGAAGTAGAGACAGATTTGGATGTCAAAGAGAGGTATTATGGGAATTCTACAGTGAAAAGAGGACATTAAAAGCAGGCAATTGTCGAATATTTAAAACTCGGGTTGATGACTAGATCCACTAGCGGTGCTACATTCTAAAACTTCCTGAAGACCAGTGAAAAACGAACACATCTGTTGTTTGTGTGTCGATCTATATCAGTACTCACCGGCTGAATTTGGTGTGGAAGGCGAGTTGGCTTGGCTGCCATGGGTGGAGACGTTGGTTGCGCTTGCGGCGGTTTTGGCGGCGTACATGTTGGCTTCTTCTTGGAATTTTCCAATATTTTTCTTGTATCTGATCCTCTTGTTTCCAAACCAGTTGGATACCTGAGAAGACAAGGATTAATACATTACATCAGAAAGAACATAAATTCATTTCAACTTCAAGGTTATCTGATATTTCCAAGCATTCGTATAAATTCTACATCACTGTTCGGGGAAAAGGTCGGTGTGCCTCACCTGTGAGACTGTAATGGAGCATTTCTTGGCCAGCTCCTCCTTGGCCTCCTCGCTGGGGTACGGGTTGCTGAGGTGGGAGTAGAAGTATTCATTCAGGATCTCTGTGGCCTGCTTATTGAAGTTTCTTCTTTTTCGTCTAATGGAAAATGACAGAACAGAGAGGAAGAGAGAAAATGAGAATGAGAAAGAGAGAAAGGGAAAAAGCAAAGCCAGCTTGATTTAAAAGCTACTAAACCTTCGCATTTGAACCTGCTGTGTAAATACAGTGGCTGCAAATAGTGTCTGGACATTTTATTTACTTAAGAATGTTTGAATAGAATTGAATTCCATTAAAATATCAAACTAATTGGGAAACTCATAAAAACGTTGTTTCTGTCACCATAGGAATAAATTGCATTTTCAATATATTAAGATAGAGGTTACTTGTAATTAGTTACTGTTATTACTGTTTTTTTCGATCAAATAATTGTCTTTAAAAGATTTCTTTCAAAAACAAAATCCCAATGCTTTTAACTGTGTGGTTTATATTTGGACACTTTACTTAATCATCTTGGTTTAAATTTTGAAGCATTTGGTGGTCTGATGATATTTTACCAATTTGTCTTTTTAGGTCATGTTCGCTGTGAAATTAAACAGAGACATATTTTATGTAGTATTAGATACACATACACTTATACAGACCTGGCATCTAGGAAGCGGGAGCGCAGGATCATGACCGCCTCGCAGGTGCTCTGTTTGAGCTGCATCTGGATGGAGCTGAACTTGCGATGGATGATGCCCACCATGCGCTCGATCTCTTTAGGGGAGATGGGCCGAGTGCGAGACTGCTCCCTCAGCAGGTTCATCACATGGGTGGTGAACTCATTACACGCCTGAATATGCACAGAGGGGTGAAACTCGCATCAATCTCAGTGCATGTAAACATAACAGGAGCTGCTCAAAAGATCTGCAACATTTGAGTTTACAGAGGCCGGATCGAGGCTTTTTTTTGGAGTCCAAACTCCGTTTTCTCACCTGCTCATACTTCTCAAGCTCTGTATGGTAGATCTGACGGATCTGGGACAGCTTGGCCCGGTAATCCGAGTGTTCGGCCGAGTTATCGGACCCACCGCCGCCTGCCGCAGCAGCCGCAGCCGCAGCCGCGGCCGAACCGCCCCCTTTCTCCGGTCCGGACACACCCTCCGCTAGCAGCATGTTGTCCAATCGCATGAGTTGAGCGTCCGGTGGCTCCTCCTCCTGAGCGCCACGGATACTGAGGACTGTCAAGAAACAGAGAGAGAACAAACACTCGAGTAAGTCTCATGTTGCCTTTGACTACAAAGTGGGTTCTCGTCAACTCTGTACTCGGAATAATATTTCAAATATTAGTTAAGCTAAGAACCGCAGTGTCTCAATATGACGCTTAAAATCGAGAAGAACATATACTGTATATAATTTATCATTTGAGTGACCTCCATAACAGTCGAGATAAAGTAAATGTCTGTAATAAAATTAACATAATAACATCACATTGTCTCCTTATGAGATTTTACAGAGCTTGAGAAGTAATATACTGCCTTCATTTTAATTGCTCACTTCTTTGTGATAAAAAATGTGGAACTATACACTGATCTTGGCAGGGTATGAGATAATAAAACCATCATTTCATCGATTTGCATAATAATTTAGAGTAAATTATTATATATGTTCATTTTTGCTTCTTGATCTTGTGATATTTACCCTCTAAAGAGTAAAAGCATGAAATTATTATTAAAAACCTAAACTGAACAATTACTAAGATGTAGAAATGTAAGAGAAATGCCTTTTTTCTTTTGTATGCCCATATCCGCGGGTTATTTTCACAACTGTGAGGTTTTCTGGAAAGCTTTCCTTTTTCCAGCTCGAGTTATTATATAGATTAAGTTTATATTCCATGAAACGCCGCTCTTTGATTTTAGGACTGTACATGCATCGTTGTTTATATTGGCTGCGATACAGAGGTGCTTTAAACATCTACCTCACTGTAAAGTTTACCTCCGATGCTTCTCTGATATACATGTACTCCTGAGATTATTCCAAATACCCCGTTCACCTGATTTAAACATAAAATATGGTAAAAATGATTTAGCAACAGAGCTCAGAGTACCACTCTCTTACTGGTAGCAGAAAATATTATCTAATTAGCTGGAAACTGTTTAAGGTTTAAGATTCTGTGTGGGGTTGCTTATTACTACACTATGAAGGAAAGGAGGATTATATAAGAACTCTCAAAGGAGTTGTGTCTGTTTGTGCAGCATTATTAGACTGTATCATAAACTGTTGTTTCTTGCTGTGCCACTAGATGTCTCTGCTTGTGTTCTGTTCGGTGAAGGTAGACCGACGACAGACAGCACCCGCAGTAGCCATTCTACCGGTAACAAAGAGCACACAAAATCCAGATTTACCAAGGTTTTGACAAACAAGCAGCCATACATTTCGCGAGAAGATCCACAGCGATAACAGAATACAAATAAAACCAATACTCACTGTATATAGCAAAGATTTGTTTTGGTTACAATTACAGTGAACCAACGTATGAATAGTGCATATTATAATAAAAACGTTCAATTAAAATATTTGCACTGCAATACATTTCAGAATTCTGGGTTCAGTAAAGATGTCATCTTAAAGAATTGATTAATATCTGTGTTCAGCAAAGAATCATGAAATGATCAAAAGTGAAAGTAAAAGCATTTTGTATGTTTTTGACCAAGACACACATTATTTCTATATAAATTTGTGTAAATACAGGTTGTGCACAGCCAAAAATGCTTGTCTAGCCAATATAGCAAAAATATCTATAAATTCTTAAATCAAGAAGGCTTTTCGAGACATGAAAAAAATTGTTTTGTTTTCAGAAAAAACTAGTGAAAAAAACTGAGCGTATTATTACTTGAAATATTACAAGAAAAGCATTGTTTGCAGTGTAACACACCAAACAAAAGATACAAGAAGAGCTCTCCTCCCCCTTTAATAGTTCTTTAAGTCAATTACATTCAGCTATACGATTAGTTATACTTTTTTTAATAAGCATTAAGAATCATTTTTTTCCAATGTGTTCTCCGACCCAAACTGAAGAAACTAAACAGCCCACCTCCAGTTAAAAGCTGTTGATATAAGTGTTGATATAATATGCTTATTAAATATGTAAACCTGCACAAAAAAAAAAAAAAACACCCAACGTCTACTGCAGTCGAGGTAACGGAAACATTGCTGTGACATCATTCTAAAGATGACAGAAGAGGGTAAGGCAACCAGCGTGCCGCAATCTGTTTCCACGAACCCGAACCCAATCAGCCACCTCTCATTGCAAATGTCAAGGGCTGTCAGAGGCCTCAGAGGTCAAGAGTTCAGGGCACGGGTTGAGGGACACCAGTGAGGTCAGATTTCTCCAGAGACTCCTAGCAGTACAGCTCCTTCAGCGCACTAGCGTAAAGTGTGTTCCGCCATCATCCTAAACTCGCTTCTGCTCTTAGACGACGACTTCCAGCCTCCGTTTTTCAAAAAAAAACTCTGTCCAATTTCAGGCTCGTCTCAACTGTCTGCCCACCCAGCTATTTCACAGCGAATAAAAAACACAAGTGTATATCAATAGCACAACACAAGAGAAAAAGAGCGAGTCTTTTATGCCTTTATAATAGAAAGAGACAGCAACAGTGGAACGTGACTGGTGTACGGCATCGAGTAAAGAAACCCAGGCCCAGAAGTGCGCAACGTTCATCTGGAGAGGAAATCTAATGAGGCAAATAATGATTTATTCATTCCAACCATATCCTCCAGTGCACAATTAAATGCATGAAATATATTAAATAAATACAATGAATGCGGATAATCATACAATTCACTTTGCTGTTGCTTAATTACCCCAAACCGACGCAATGCACTTTATTTATTTTGATTCAGTAATGGCATGGCAATCGATTAGGCCGTAATGCTGCCGGCCCTGTGTATGTGTGTGTGTGTGTGTGTGTGAGTGGTCCGTGCCCAATGCGCTGCTGATGTGAACTGAGCTGAACTCAACCACCCGCAGACAAACATTAACAGTTTTCTGAGGAGCAGATCATTCGCTCTTTCTGTTTTCTTTGGTTTCTTCCTTCTGTCTCTGTCTGTAGGGGAAGATGGGGGAAGACAACCTCTTTAAAAACAATGTGTTTTGACTGATATAGTAATATTTTCCTAAAATGGTAACATTTTAGTTTAACATATATAAATCCATCATATGATTATATATATATATATATATATATATATAATATATATATATAAATATATATATATATATATATATATATATATATATATATATATATATATATATATATATATATATAACATTGAGTCTTTGAGTAAACTGAGTAAAATACTAAATATAATGAATATAATATTTCATTATTTAAATCATTTCTACATCCATTTTATGCCTCCTGTTTTGTAGTTCATTTGGATGGACAATTACAAAAAAGAAAAAGGGATGTCACAATGATAAATAACATATGTGAACGTGAACCACAAAACCAGTCATGAAGGTACATTTTTTAAAAGAGATATAGATTCGCTTTCCATTAATGTATGGGCTGTTATGATTGTACAACTATATGAAAATCTGAGGGTGCAAAAAATATCAAAATAATGAGAAAAGTTCTTAGCGATGCATATTACTAATTAAAAATTAGGTTTTGACATATTTACAGTAGGAACATCATGGAACATGATCTTTATTTAATATCTTATTGATATTTAGCATAAAAGAAAAAGAATTATCATTTTTGACCCATACAATGTATATACACCAAGACATTCCTTTCATTTGCAAGACAATAAAAATAACATAGATGCTTGGAATAATTGGGGGCAGGGAACCAACTAATCAAAATAACAAAAAAACGCCATGGTGGCCTTCTGCATTTTTCCAAAGCTCCAAAGGCCAACAAACTAATAAATGTCTATGTTCAACTTAAATATAAACATTAAAAAAAATCTCATTACTATACTGCGATGCTGTAATCTCAATAATCAATAGAAATGTGAATTTTATGATGACATTATATGAGCATAAGCATTCGATTAATGTGTTCAGGTGAAATGTAATGTCCAGAAGAACATTAAAGGTAGAAGTAGAACATGCCACCCTATCTTTCGCTTTCTTGTTTTCTCTTCTTTCTTTCTTTTTTTTTTTTTTTGAGTGTGCTATTTAGCACCGTGAACGGCAGCAGTTTTTAGAAGTCTCTAATGGACCATTTCACTTTTGGAGGCTTTTCAGATGTGACTTCTTCTCAGACAAGTCTTAATTTCACCCTCCCAGCAGTCGCTTTCCTGAGCGTTTCCCTTTTCACAGCTGATTTGCCAATCTAGAACCCACGCACCTGATAGCAAGACCTAATTTCACTCTCTTCACTTCTACAACGAGGCCAAGCGAGTCTGGTATTCCCCGTGATAATCCCCAGAAAAACTCACATCTTCCTCATGTTTGTTAAATTGTAATCTTTTTAAAATGTATGCTCGATCACAAGGTTGCAGAGTCTTGTAATCCTCCTTTGGAGCAATAAAAAAGTCTTTAGTTTAGGCGAAACGAGGCGCTAACGCAGTCAGGGGCTTGGAGCTAGGTTTAGTCAGGGGGGTTTATCTTTTCAGTGTCTAAAGCAAGGCTGGTATCAACTTCTGGGAATTAAGTTGGGAGTCAAAGAGTGGAATGGATTACTGTTGAGACAGGAGGATTTGGTCTGATTGTGTATCAGAAAGACAGACATATGGCACACAGCGGACTCGGCGCTTCTTAGTTCTCCGCGAAACCTCCTTGGAGTAGAACGTGTGAACATGTTTCTGCAATGTTCAGCGTTTCTAAAAGGCAAGCTACTATTTAAAAATAGATGCATTAAATAAGCAATAAGGTATGTTTCTACACAGAATATTTACCAAGGGCCTCTGCTAGGCTAACATGATCCGAAATAACCATTTTAATGGGGACAGTTCTCATTATTTAAACAGCTTGCAAAGTAAGAACAAAAAAAATCACGCAATACGTTGCACACACCTGTTCGTTATATTCTCACATAGTTTGTGACTTAAATGTGATCTTAATTATAATTTAAATAAAAGAAAAATGGCGCTGAACATATGACAATTGAAATGAATTGACTTTATTGCAGGGTCCAAAGATCATGGAAGCTGTTATATCATGATGATGGCAAGAGAAAGTACAAAAATCTATAAAATGTATCTAATATCCAGATTTGGTGCTCAAGAATATTTATTAGCTTATATATATATATATATATATATATATATATATATATATATATATATATATATATATATATATATATATATATATATATATATAAAGCAATAAGCTGTGAGAGGCTGTGCTGTATTGTGAATAAATCACGGGGAGCACAATAGGCACGACGCAAAGCTAAACACAAGAAAATAGTCCCTGACAGCAACAAACGCAAGAGAACGTCCCAAACTGCTTCTCATCTAATGGAGCTTAAATAAAAACAGAGAATATCTTCTCATATGCTGCATCTTTTTTTAACACCATATATGATATTTTCTCTCACACAGACATCTGCTCATCTCTTCTGTTTTCGTCCTTTAGTTTCAAACCAGACCGATTCGAAATTGCAAGCGTCATTACAGTATAAACTGATGGACATATGGACATATATAATTATACCGGAAAACTAGTAGATACAGTAATATTCCCTCATCACTTTGAAAAATTGCAGGCTGTCACACAGACGTGCGCACGAATCAACATATCTCCATGATAAGCGTTTATTAGACGGGGAAGGGCGTGGTCCCAAAATGAAAGATAAAAAATGCAACAGAAAGCCAGAAGGGGTCACTCACACTTAATAAAAAAAATAACACATTTAAGTTTGCCGAAATATATAAAACATGGAACAGCTTTATGCTGTTTTACTGATTGTTTATGTTGCTAACGGTGGTTGCTTAGGGTGTTGCCCAGTGACACACCAAACTGATGGGTGAAGCGGTTATAAAACACAGCTGCTGGCCAATCAGAATCAAGAAATGGAATGAATAAAATAAATATAAAGTATCTTTTTTTAACATATACATGATTTTATTGTCACTGTTGTGTAATCAAAGTAATGTATTCTTACTGACCCCACTTTTTTAAATTGAACTTTCATTTCAGTTCACAGTCTGCATCTTTCAGTGATTGCAATTTTATATACATTGCTTAATTAGTTTTTTTAAAGGAAAACTTTGGGAGTTGTAGGACACATATTTGTCCAGGAATGCAACCATATACTGTACAAAAGTGGATTTTTTTTGGATCCATAAGAAAGCAACAACGTTGCCAGCTTCAAAGCTAAAATGTATCAAAAAAAATTAAAATCTCTCGCTTTTGCATCATTGCTAAGTATTAAATTCTTTCAAAAGATAAAAAAACTTGACTGGTGGTGTAAATTCATTATTTTACTAAGCCAATTAATTTACTTCCTTCTACTAGAAGATCTTACATGCAGTGTAAGTCAGTGAAGAGAAGTTTATTTGTTTGTAAATGAGAATTATGGTGCTGTGGCGAGCATGAATACATAAAGCCAGAGATGAAGTAATCGTCCCTCTCTGGCATGTTTTAATTGAACGGTGACAGGAGACAAATCCCACCTCTCTCTGTACTCATCTATAATTAATCTGTGAATGGAGGAGGCCCTATCAATGACATTACATTGTGTTAATAGCACCGGAACGAATGCACACACACACACACACACACACACACACAAACACACACACCGTACATCGTAATATACGGATGACAGAGGAACCTTCTGAAGCTACGGTCTTACCGTGAAAGCCTCTTAGAAACCACTTCATTTTGTCATTTGGCATTTACACTAACACAACCACCATTTCATAAAAACTAGACAGAAAGACACAACCACAAAGCCAGCCAGTCAAAACAAAAAACGAAAGGAAAAACAGCAAATGCAAACAAACCGCCCCGGCAACTGCTTGTATTTTCCAACAGTGATACTGCCCAGCCCCCTCCCCGCATGGCCTCAACTCCCTGCGAGCGTCTTAAATGAAAGCATGTTTAATTAATGATGTTGAAGTATTCTGTCACAATTAGGAAGATGTATGGTCAAACAAGGCGCTTGTGATGGCCCTGACAAGGATGATGAAAGTTTGCCTTCCTGGACTGGCACTGGCAGCCAGCGCTGGGCCCTGGAGCCTCTCCAGATGCAGTCAATACGGTAACCTGAGACCTGAGATCTCCAAGCAGACTCATGCCGTCAGCCAACAAGCATCTAATGCACCTCGCTACATCACACGCTTTACTGGTGCTCCACACAGGCCTGGGGAACATTTTAAAAGTAAACTATTCTAAAAAATATCAAGCTTTTGAAAGAGAATTGACATTTTTAAGATATATCCTAGCAAACCAATGGCAAATAGTAAAAACAATGCTGTTTTATATTCATGTTTGGTTTTGATTTCCATTTCATTATGGTTTAACCAGTTTGTAATGAATGCATAATGCATTAAAAAAACGTATAATGTTTTATAACATCTCATGCATGATCATAAAAACAATTACAATACATTATAATCTTTACGTTAAATTTAAATTTGATGTTTTATATTTCTAATTGCAATTTTGTATTTAATGTATATTGGCAGTGGCTAACACTAAGAAATAAACCTCTTGGAAAGCATAAAAATGTTATACTTAAGTACTTTTTTTTATTATATACTAAATTAAAATATTTAATATATTGTACATCAGAATTTACTGTTGCTTTGGTGTTTCAGTGAACAAGAATAATGTTAATGTATGATGTTTTAGTAATGTATTAGGCTGCATAGCAAAAAGCATCAAAGCTTTGTAAATCTCTGGAGCCATCTATTCAGTTTTTCTCTATTTTTGACTTTCTCTTGTCTGTGTCATGGTGGGCCTGTCACCAACTCGTCCATGAGACCAAAAGAGGGACAGCGACATGCTAATGTAACACTGCCGTCATTCATTACACAGCCTGAATACAGTGAGAGAGACAGAGAGAGCGAGGGAGAGAGAGAGAGAGAGATTGAGGTACAGGCAGCATAATAATAACATCCACAGTCATTCAGCACAGCTCCGTGTTCTTCACTCTTTGTCTGTGCTGTAGAGACTCTGAATGTGTTTTGCTGATCTACTGCATTCTGTGTTACTGCCACATGCTGAAAATCTCATCCCACTACAGAAATAAAACACTCCTCTATGATACATTTACTCGTGTTTTGGTTAAGAATAAAATCAACACGGCCTTATGCAAGTCGAGTGTCGAGTTTATTCTATGGGGCCGCTGAATGCTTGACTCTGATTGGTTGAAAAACATTCTGGGGCGTGTTATTATTTGCAGGGAAACCGATGGCTAAAGTAGTTCCAGGCAGGTCTTGGCTGCATTGCATGTCCATATCACTTCGCCAAATGATTTTAGTTATTTCAAAGGTGCTAAATTAGAACCGCACGTATATCAGGAAAATGGTTTAGCAGCTTAAAAACTACTTATGAGGTAAAAAGTGTTTTTGAAGCAGATGAACTCACAGCTTTGGTATTATTGAGAGATGCAAAGTAATTTACTCATTACATAGTATAAACAGCTTGAGTCTCCATTACTAAGTCTAAAATGATGTTTTGGAATTAACAATGGAGGAATTTTTATTTTGGGTTTCTTCAAAATGCAGTAAATCCATTGAATCAACATAAAGTTATTGTTCATATTGGAACTGTTGAAAACACATGACATTGGGAGTTGACGCACATATGGCAGCCTCTGAACTTGGTAAATACTAATCTTATATACAGGCACTGGACTAATAATACATTCATCTCCCCAAAATGAACTCAACTGGTCATCTTGTTATTTATGTAAATTAATTACAACGATGGAAATTGCAGAACCGACTTTACTGAGACGTTGCCCATGACAATCACGTGCAATTTGGAGCCCTAGTTTGTTTGTTGGTCACAAAGTACAAAATCGATGAGGAAAACTAGGATGTTGGGTGTATATAAAGCACTGCCATTACTGGTACTGCGATTATGGGACGAAAACGGGGGCGAAAAACATGACAGAATAACACGTCAGATAACGCATTTTTTGTAACTAATATTTTATATATCTATATATGAAACAGTAAGAAAGTAATGTAATTATGACAGGATTTTTATTTAAGTCAGTTCAGATTCTATTTGGAAATACTCAAAGCTGTCATACAGGGAGGCTTTCCAAGATAGTAAAAAAAAAAAAAAAGGAATCAGAATCAGTGGGTGACAGAATGAACGCTGAGGATACAGAGGAGGAGGGGAAAGGAACTGAATCAGAATGGTAAAGTACGGTGTCAATTAAAAAAATGAACTGGAGTACATTGCCGTGATGACAGCTGGTGGGAGTCGAGATGACAGGCGTTACATTACGCAGCTTTGGTGGCTCTCGTTGTTCCCGCTCTTGCCCCCCTTCCCCCTCCCAGCGGACGGTGGTCAGCGAGACGGGTTTGGAAGAGAATGAAGAGCTGGGACGCCACTGGCCCCGAAGCTACAGCTAATAACCGTGATTAGCATTAGCAAGCCTCCACCAGGCAGTCTGGTGCACACCACAAGACAATTTAGAGCTACGCACTTCTACTTAAAGACCTTCATTAAAAGAATTTGTTATTCAAAACAGTCGACGCAAAGTGTCCTCGGGCTATTAAAGTCCTGTCTTTTAAGGTGCCTCGGAAATGTACCTCACTAGATCTAATCAGACTTCAGCTTGGCGCATTAAGCTAGCCGAGTTTTTATAGCCTTTGGGCTAAATTAGATATCTTTCGCTTGGGTATGTTGCCAGGACAGATCACAGGGACAAGGATACACGAGAATGGCTCATTTAGTTCACTGCGTTTGACACGTAAACCATAAAACAACATCCGAAACTTACAAAAAGTTCACACAGGGTTTTGGCTGTTTGTCAATAAAACTTCACTTTGACACTTTGCATTGGCTTCTAACAGATACGTATCGAGTTTCCAGAGTTGCTCTATAATGTCTGTCTCTTAAAGAGCTGGAGATGGGAAATGATCCCTTTGAAAGACAGCGACAGTGATCAAAGTCAGAATTAATTATGCACGCTTGTCTCTCTCCCCCCTCCTCCTCTCCCAGTGAATTTTGCTAATCTAATCGAGCCGGAGCAGAATGGTTTCCTCTCTGTCATCCCTTGCATGCGTGTGGTGCCTGTTTACTAAAGGGAGAGGTGCGTATGACTTAATCTCTGCTCCTTAGGGAATCCGCCAGCTCTCTGTATATTGCTTCCTTTATGAGGATTGCATGTTAGAGAGGAATTTCTCTGTAACAATCAACCGCCAAGGAAATCAAGTCATCCTTCTCCTCGAATAAATACCTCCAGAGTTACACTTGAAGGCTGACACACACAAAGCAGCCAAGATAGCTTTGTAGGGTTGTTCACACATAAATGAAAGCCATTTACTCAGCCTTACTGTATGTTGTTCTAAACCAGTATTTTAAACACAAAAGCGGATGTTTTGCAGAATGGTTAAGCTGCTCTTCAGCTTATAATGACAGTGAATGGGAACCATAAAAGCCACCCTGACATATTTTAGGAGGTGGCTCGAATACATACGGTCTCACTCGTACAAATTCATTCGAAATTGACTGGACTTTGAAAGAACTGACACTGCAATATATTGTTTATCTGTATATAATACAATATGAATATATACAGTATATACATATACTTTCCCCTATATACCAGGGAAAGAAAGAAAGATTACTTTTATTGAGGGATGTTTTTGAGTGCAAACATTAGTTATTATCATATATCATATGGCTATTATTATTAAATGTAAATATTAAGCAAAATATAGTACTAAAAATATGCATAAAAAACGTAACGGAATTAAAAATATATATTAGTGTACTAGTATTCACAGAAATAATAAACATATTATTTATAACACTTTTACAATACTAATGTATCTTATAATTAAATTTTCAAACATTAAGTCATCGAGCTTTTATTGTGGCGGTTTGCCGGCAAATAAATATATGCAAATGAACGCAGCGCCACACTTCTCACAGAAACCTGCAGTGCTTATATTTTTTAATTCAATTAAAGTCTTTGAGATTTGATAATCACACTAAGATGTATTACGATATTGATTCTATTATAATATATTGTTCGTCCTAAGAGGAACGGACTGAAACTTTATCCTGAAGATGTAACTTGCTGGGTAGCTGTGTATATGACAGCAATTCACTTACATTACATGGAAGACAGAATGTGAACATTCTTCAAAACATCTTACAGTTTCATGTAAAAAAGAAGTTTAAAAGCCTGAAATATAAAATTGAATACATGAAATACAAAAAATGCAGCTTTGGTGATGTGTCTAACAAGTGAACTCTTAAAAGATGATGAGGTAGCATGGTCGTGGACTTTAATGTTCATCTGTGCAGGTGGGCTTAAGTGCAGAGGTGAACATGTGAGAGCAGTAACCCCGCTCTGTTGTGACCCTAAAGAGGGTCTCTATACGAGCGACAGCATGTAAAGGGACCCCCGCACGCTCGCCGAGGTCCCCGTGGTGTGTTTGCACGCGTGGCACATTTCATAAGGCTTCGCTCTTTGACTGGTGATGAGTTTATGCGAAAGTAATTAACAGTAATTAATCCTTAATTACCATAATTAGCCAAGTCGCAGTAAATTAAACCACATCTGGAGGCAGATGAAAGGGGCTCGGCAACCGGAGCGGTCTGTTTTCTGCTTTTTGCTTTTTTTTAGAGGACCGGGGGCGAAACCAAAGCCATCTGACAGCATTCGGTGGTGGCTACCTGTTTGATCAAAACTCCTGTGTTTTTTGCTCTGGATCCCATGAGAACGACTGAGTGAGTGAAGCTGAGGGGGATGAAGCATGATGGGAAAGGGGGAGGAATGAGGGATTCATTTCAAACTACAATAACCTCTCATCTCTAGGGGAGCATCTCCCTTAAGCTACGACACGAGGACGTGCAACATATGGCCACTCGCAGACACACAGACAATTGCCTGTGGTGTCTGGCTCCTCCGGAACATGGATGTCTGCATCTCACACATGACACCGGGTTCTCAGAGATAGCAACCGTCATCAGATAAATCCATCTATGCGCGATCCCGAGTCATTTCAATTCCTCTATGGATAAATGCAAACACGGGACGTTTTATCAAATATAGCCGTATTCCGATGGGACTGGTTGTCCCTGAGGAGCTCAGGCAAATTTGTGTTTCACAGACGTACTTTGTGGTTTTAATCCAGTTCAAATCAACATAGCTGCTGTTTTCTTTTCACAACCAAAATTACAGAGCGGTTTACCTACTGATTTTCAGCTTGGGCATCCTTTGGAAAATTCTTCTAATTTATTTTGAACTTTGTCGAATACTGTAATCTAATTTTCACATTTTCTAAATATCTTTTAAATATCAGATAATTTGACCTTAGGGTAGGAAAATGTAATGTTCTGAAGAATTGTGGCACAGTATATAATGTAAGGAAATATATTATTACCAGTTTTTTCGATGTTGACAAAAGCTATACAAAATTGCTTAAATAAAATAAAATAGAAATTTGACTTAATTTAGCTTGAAAATAAGACAATATATTGGCTAAAACTGAAATAAGGCTAAAAACACATTAAATTAAAATGAATAAAATGACTCGACAACAAAAAGAGCTCAACGACACTAAAACTAAAATTATAAAAGAAAAGAAAACTATCATAAAGTCTAAATAAACACCATAATAGTACACAAATAATACTATTGTTTACTTGGTGGTTGCACCACAAGACAGAAGTCATTAAATATAAACTTTATAAAACACTATAAAGTTTTTCAAAACCATTGAAACCGACCTGAATACAATGAGTACGTGTAAGATTGAAATTTGTCATTGAAAATGTGTAATTTGTCATTGTCCGATATAAATCTTGTTTATTTCAGTGGGCTCTGTGTCCGGGAACACATGTAACACCCACACACAAACATGACAGAATCTTCCTTTTTGAGTGAACTGTTCCTTTAATAAAAAACTACAGAGATCCCAATCCTGTCAAATCAGTGCATAGAATAATAGGCATCCTAGGTTAATAATTAACTCAAACATCGTTGAGAAAGCTAATCTCATCCCAATAGTGCTTAAGTGATGCACCAATATCCTAAACACTCAAACGGAGAAATGAAAGTGCTGTGGGCTGTGGATGCTCGGCAAGTGTGTGTCACTCTCTAATCAGTTATTTACACAGAGTGTGAGCAGATTAAAGTGGGATTAGGCTATTTGCCACACCCGCAGGCAGCCTATGCATCCATGTGCCTTCCCAGCCGCCCACTAAACCACAGCTTTACATCGCATCCCTATCAAACAGCTCCAACTCTGGCACAACATCCGGCAGATAAGCACTTATCTGCAGAACATATTCACAAACATGCCATGCGTCAACACCGCACCAACATTCCACATTCAAATCATACCAATGTTCCACATTCAATCACAACTCCCCAGAATTCAGTGTTTCTGATGTGTCAGTAAAGCACATAAAAGAAGCATAAAAGAGTCCTTATGACTTGTGAGCTATATTCAGAGTCTATTGAAGACACATGATAGATTCGAGACTAGGGCTGGGAACCGTTTTTACCATTTTTTTAATGAATCAAACATATTAGTAGTGGTCCTAAGTATTTTAAATTTATTATAAATATGCATTGTTGTAAATTATTGATTGAATTATATTAATTACAAAAAAATAATAAATACATAAAAATGGCAATGTGAAATATATTTTCAATTTAAATTAAAACAGCAGTTTTTTTATCTTAATATTTTGCTAAATCATCAGCTATTAGTCTATCGAATCTTCATGATCGATCAGAAATGATTCTAATATGCTTACTTGGCGCTAAAAAAAAAAAAAAAGATTTGTTGAAAACTTTTTATATTTCACCATCAACCATTAAATCAACTTCTTTCATTTTCGACAGGAATTACACTTGATTTTCAACAAAAAAAAAAAAACACTTCTTTGTATTGTAACAGCTTTGAAACGACAGGGCGATTAAATTAAGTAAATACTTTTTTGGATGAACTCATCTTTTAATTATCAAGAGAATCTTGAAAGAGCCCGTCCTATTTGAGACAAATGGTCTGTTTGTCTCCGCAGGATTGGCCCGCAGTCGAGGTGTAAATTAGAGCACTGGTAGAAAGCGAGAAAAGTCTATTAGCGCACACGCTTGGACCCGATTCTAGCGAGAGAAACTGGATCTTAAATGACCCCAAGGTACATAGCTGAGATGGAGGGCAGGTTCAAGGCACGGTTGTACACGTAAAGCTGTTACTTCAATAACACGTTGCTAACGTGATCTCACTGCAAGTGCAAGCTGGAGAGGAGATCTCACACTGCGTACCGGACTTGACACGTCTTATGTAAACAAGAAAAATGAGAGGGCCTGCCAACACTGACACAAGCACCGTCTCTAATTGGACTATAGCCTATAAGCTATTTTTCTTGGTTAACATAGTTTCCTCGTGCACTATAAATGTCTTGTGGAAACAGGCGTGTTAGTGTTTTCGAATCTGACTACTTAAAGTAGTAACAGGTCTCATCTGGAATCTGTGGAAGAAAATGCCAAGGCACCTTGCGAACAAAAGAATATTTGGCCACGCGCTTTATATCCCTTCACAGATTTTGTTATTGCGATGTGTCTGTCTCTCGCTGGAATTTTCCATTTGCAAGCTGTGGTGTGTTGGCTTTGCTGAGGCCGCCTCGTTCAGTAAGCAAGAGTAAAACTACATGAGACATCAAACTTCATAACAACTCCCATCCACAAGACACCAGGCCGCTAGAGACCAGTGTTTTGTGTGTGGTAAGCAGAAGGCCCTGGAGAATAGAGAGGTCTGTTTGTTTCAGTTACTGTCAGTCATAATTTTCACTACTCCAACATAACCAACGCCTTGCTTAGGAAAACTTAAGCAGTACCGATTTAAGTTGCACTGAATGTGAATATACAATTCTGTGAATAAGGTGAATCAAAATGAACTGTTCGTATTTTTTATTGGAATACGGAATTGATTTATGCATTATGTATGTCTGTACATTATTATTTGTGCCCTCGTAATCTTGAAATCGTTAGATTCCCCTCCCCTCGCAACAATCCAATTGTCTAAATGTAAATTGCTAATGGACTAAATCAAAACCAGTCCTACTGTACATTTGAAAAGCCATTTCATTACAGAGAATAATCATTGCACGTAGCATTGCGCGGCCAATTTTTAAATTATATATAAGCCTGTTGATCACAGCTATCAACCATTAGTGAGATTTGATTCGGTTATACTAATTAAAAACTAAATTAACTCTAAAAATGTCACTTCAAGCCTGTAAGATTTTCTTTAGCCTGCAGAACACAAAATTTGATGTTTTGGACCCCACTGACTTTTTATGTATGGACAAGAAAATGGGGACAAGAAAAAGTGTCATCTGTTGTATATTCCACAGAAAAAAACAGCATTATATAAAATTATAGAATTTCTGGGGAGGGGGTTCTTGAAATAGGCTATCCCATTATAAACAGAAAAATACTTGTGTTACATCTGGTTCAGGTGATCCCAAAAACACAAGCTGACTATACTACTTGTCTAGACTTCTACGCAATAACGCACAGAATAATTGATTTTACAATCAGCTGCCACACCCAAAACTACTTTAGTAAAGCGAATCTTTTCTCAGAAGCACACAGCATTCCAAGATTTCCCAAACGTCACATCACTGAAGAGAAAACAGAATGAAATCTACAAAAAGAAACGTGATCCAATTTTTCACATATTCAAAGATAATTGTCACAACATGGGATTTTCTGTTCTGATTGTTTTGGGTTGGAGATTAGCGGCGCAGCTAATCTTGCTAATTAGTGCTAACAGCGTTACTCACTTGACTCCCCAGTGAGACGGGGACTCCTGCAGACTCCCTGAGTTAAGAAACGGATGCGCCTGAACATGCAAATGAGCTGAAAGCGGACCGGGCTTCGAGGAAAAGCCGGGCCGGACAAAAACCGACTCGCCCCGAGGTTCACGACGCTTCAATCACTCAATCTTACTGGCTTATGTGGGTCGCATAACAGATGCACATGTGGGTCAAAGGGAACCCCCGTTGTCAATCAAGAGACAAAAGTAGAGAGAGGGAGGTCATTTGTATATGAACTCATTAGAGAAAGTAGCGGGGGGTCATTTTTACATCTCCTTCTGTCCTTGAGGCGATATGTATGAAAAATGAGAGGCAAGTCTCGGAAGGCAGCGGCCATGCTTGACCCCAAAAAGGCACTGCGGTCTGACGCTACAGCTAAATGGATAGGTGATGACAGAGCTACAATACAGGGTGCTTCACATGTTATACAAACACAAAACAAAAAGGAGAGAGAATCCTGTTTCGTCTGAAAACGCCTCGACGAGAAAACCAGTGAAGTGCATAACTGTCAAGGGGAATCGGAGGCTCGGCTCAGGGGCCGGTCGATTGCGCTAAGATCGCATAAAGCATCCTCATTCTCTCTCTCTCTCTCTCCTTCGCTCCCTCCATTTGTCATTCTCCTTCCTCACCCGGCTGGCTCGGAAGCTTTTTCCCCAACCCATCCCTCACCGAAATGCCCACCGCAAATAAGCTATGCATGAGTCAACACAAAAGGAAATTGAGCAAACGCTAGGCGTGTTTGCGCGGCATCTGCTTTGAGGGATTGCAGTGTGACTAAATAGGCAGCTTTCTGTCGGTCAGCCCATCCACACCTGCCTCCCCAGCTGGACTGCCGCGCTCTCCTCCGCACACAGCCCATTCCAAATAACTCCCAGCTGCTGACTGTATTTTTAGCCCCGGCTTTTATTTTCACACCTGCGGGGAGTGTTTTCACACTCGACTTTGGGCTTTCCCCCCTCTGGCTGCAGGCAGGTACAGTAAATGGAAACACATGTTGTTTACTCATCAACTTTCATCAGGCGGCTTGCGTGAAGAACAGGCCTGTATCTGGCGAGGGCCTGGTTTCGAAACGCTACGTGACGATCGGCCCTTTGAACATGTATCCCTAAAGAGATCGCACCTGCACATTGGCTTGTTGCGAAAGCTAGGTATATGGTCTTCTTTTGATTACGTTGTATTGATAGGATTTACACTTTACACCTAGACGTGCGAATGTAGGGCCGTGCAGAAGCAATAGTTTTCAATAACAATATTATGGCTGTAAAATGTAATTAATTTATTTCAAGAGCAAAAGTGTGCAGTAATGAGCAGGTTAGCAAGATAAATCTTCACTAATCTTCAGTTGGTCATGCGATCAAAAAATTGTTTTATGACTGGATGTTATATTATGATATTTATTCAACAGCAAAAGTATATATATATATGTGCGTATAAGTGCATGAAAAGACATTAAAAAGGCAAAAACAATGTGTTTTATGCCATATGTATGTACAAATTTCCCTAAACTTGTACTCCCATTAAACACATTGTATCTATACACTGTATATTATTTACATATTAATGTACTGTTAGGACAGCATGTTGAAAAAAGATCATAATGGGAGCAACAAGAGTTGACCAGATTTTCACAATAATATCTAATATTTCCATAAAAATATTGATATAATTCATTTTCCTATTTAATGTCTCCCAAAATACACAATAAACATGCTTTTTGTCCCGGATCACTCTACAGGCAGGAAGTCATATTTGGATTAAAATAATTTGAAAACATTTTCATGAGACGTCGCTTTAATGACAAACTATTTGAAAATGTACTTCTTTTTGCTTTTATCACCTTTACAAAAAAAAAAAAACGGTTCTAAGCTCTAAACATTCTTAAGGATTTATGCTTTTGTTTAAACGTGAATGTCCCATTTAAATGTGCTCAATTTGACTTATAATTTTTTTTAGAGGTAAAACTTTTTTAATGAAGAAAAAAAGAGACTGAGAGCACCTTTAATGCATGCGAAACCTGAGCCATCTCTGGCATACGGCAAACAGCGAACTTGACAAAATGATTTAAGCGTGCCACAGTGGCACTTGGTATGATCTGGGCCAGCGCCGACATTAGCATGATAATGAATGCCGATTTCGACACTTGGAAATATAGAAATAGGATTTTTGCAAGAGCGCTGCAGGCGAGAAGCTGAAATATGCTGGGGGAGTGGGAGGTTTCGCTTCATCTTCTCCATCCTCAAGTACAGCTGGTTAAGGGTAGAGATGGTGGGATTACATTATGAGTCTGACCTAGTTGGGAGTTGCCTCCAGAGACTCAGATACTTGCCTCAGTGGCTGGGACTGGCTGTAATTTCTCCCTGCTGGTGAAGGGGAGAGAGAAAGAGAGAGTTGGGCAGACAGGCCTTCGCTCAAGAGTCTCAGTGTTGACTCTGGGGCTCTCCGGGACATTGCTGTGTGGGGGCGGTGGTTACAAAGCATGACTGTGCTTTGGCTCAGGGGCTTTATGAGCTCCATCTCTCTCTCTCACACTCGGCTCTGTGAACCTGCGCTTCTTAATTTGAGTCTGTCTATGTTAAACTCACATGGGCTTCTACCAAGGTTGGGCTTTAACCTTCTCTAAGCAGCGGACGTGTAGTGAAAATAAGTACAGGAGAGGGATCTTTGGAATTGTTTAAGCTACCGTACATTATAACCCCCGAAGAGTAAGAATAAAGAGGTCTGACAGCAAATGAAAAATGACATACAATGTTGGCTAGTAATGTAAAATTATTATATTATGACATATAAAAAATCTAAAAGTTAAAAAGAAAAAAAAAGTTCCATTCATTAATTCATTCGTTTACTTATATCACAGCATTAATATTTGATTATTTGATTACTGCAATTATATTTATTATTAGCAAAATCATAAAGTTTGCGGTAATTTTAGAACACTATAAAAAGTAATTAAAATAATGAAATATTATTATTTGTTGTTGATGATAATATTTTTATTATTCAATTAATTTTAAAACTATTATTCTAAATATGGACTTTCGTAACTGACTATACATGGGAAAGGCAGCCGTTATAATACGAGCGTTTTTTGTGTTCTGTCCTGCTGCACCATCTTAAAATATCATTTAATACCTGTTAAAAACAAAACCAATTCATGTTGAGCTTCAGTCGATATCTAAGGCAGATGCTGACAAACAGGTGCAGAATAATGACAGGCGAAATGGAAAAAGAGAAGCCATTCTAAAATCCCCCCCAAAAATCACTCCATATTCAGTTTCAGAGTATTCTAAAGGTACACATTTTAAATTAGTATTTGAATGAGCAAAAAAGAAATGAACAAAAGAATAAATCAAGGAATAAGTCAAAACAGATATAGCTTCTTTTTCTCTTTTTTTTTTTCCTGCAGGTGCGTGCTTCTTTCTCTCTCCATCTCCTGTGTCAGAGCCAGCTAGCCTTTATCAGAGGGGTTGAGGGGAAATGTGCTCTAGCCAGATTAGCCTCTGCTCTGTGCCAAGGTTATAAACAGCCTGTTATCGGCCTCCCAAACAGAGTAATCCGCGCTGTATCAGCACCCAAACATATGGGGCCACACAAAGACAGATAGGCCCTGATGGACACCTCATTTTAATTGCAATGAAAACAGCGTTTGAACATCTTTCAGGAGACTAGGGAGTATATATTTCCCAGCGTCCTTGCCTCCTTGTGTCTGAGATGTACATACACCGTGTTTAAAGATGAGGGGTTTTGTGTCGTCTCTGAAGGTCATTATTCATTTTCCTTGTTTAACTTCTATCACATTTATTCAGCTTAATTGATCTTTGTTCGGCGCTCAATCTGGTCCCAAGGCTTTCATCTGTGCGCGCAGCTCCAATATTCAATAGCTATGCTATCTGAGACACTTCTTACTTCATTTTAAGCAGCGATGTGATTAATATTCATTGGGCAGCAGTTAATTCAGTTCAGAAACATAAAGGAGGACTACACAAATGCGTACACGTGACGGGACACTTCACGCGAGATATAACACGTTTTTAAATAATACAGCGCTAATTGAAAAGAGGAAGGCACGTGCTCGCAGATTCGGAAACGGAGGTGATATTAAGCCTTTCTGAAACGGCGCAGATTATTTCGAGTGAGTTTGGTCTACGGTTTATAATAGCTTTCGAAGCTATTACCGAGGACAGCCAGATTGAGCGGTAATGGCCTTGGTAGCCATGGAAACATTATCAGGGTAGTAAAATGCTACATGCCATCAAGAGAAGGCGAATCGATGAAAATAAACAGCATTATGTCTGATCCACCGTGAAATCCCAGTGTTTAGAACGCAAATTTATGAATGAATTACCTGAACGGCGGGTTTTAGCGAGACTCCCGCTTGACAGAAGTGCAGCGCTGACGCCCCCAGTACGCCCCGTGCCTGGGAAACTCATCCACGGGAGAAAGCAATAAATTCCTAAATTTTTATATACTGCCCACAGATTTAAAAGTCTTGTTCAATAAAGTTTAAAATGTCACAGAGGGGCAATAACCCAGATCACATAAAAGCTCGAGGCTCGGAAAGCTATGCAAAAATGGCAGAGTCCTTTTCCTCGAATGCAATAAACTTTTATACGTTTCAATCGGCCATAAAAAAATGGTTTTGCAGGTTGTCAACGGGGGAATAATTGGTACGTTTTATTAATATTAGCACATCATCCAACAGCCTTTTTTGCCATGTCAATCTTCGGTCTGTATGTGAAAGGACTCGCAAAACAGAATTCACTCACAAGTGAATGTGAAATTAATGATACACATGGGTGCAATGTAAAAAAATAAATAAATAAAAAATCAAGTCAGGATATTATAAAATATTATCATAAAGCATGACAGGGGAAACACTAGTTATATTTAGACTGACAAAGTTCTGACATATCAATTTATGCTTCTTTTGACACTTTATTTTACAGTTACACTTATTAGCATGCATGCTATTAGAATATTAGCCATTTATTAGTGCTAATTAAGGCATATATTTTTCTACATGACCTGTTTCTACATCCCCAATACCTAAAATTTACAACTACCTTAGTAACTATTAATAAGCAGCAAATGTAGAATTTATTGAAGGAAAAGTCATTGTTAATAGTGTTGCCAGTTTTATTAATTTTGCAGAGAAATATAGATTGTGCCCACGTTTAAATAAAGATCTGTTTTTTTAATAATAAATAAGAGTGCATTAAAATGATCAAAAGTGACATTTGTAATGTTATTAAATTGTAATGTTATTTCTATTTCCAATAAATGCTGTATTTGTAAACAATTCGTTCATCAAAGAATACTGAAAGAAAAAATATGCAGCACAACAATTTTAAATATGATACCTTAGCATCAAATCAGCATATTAGAATGACTTCTGAAGCACCGTGTGACACTGAAGACTGGAATAATGGCTGCTGAAAGTTCAGATTTGCCATCAAAGAAATACATTTGAATTTTAATACATATAAAATAACAAAAAATAAATAAATTATACTAACATAATTTCACATCATAACTGCATTTTTGATTACAAACATGCAAAAGAAACTTCTTTCAAAATAGTTTCATACATTTCTTTACAAAGCGACACTTTAATTTCTTTCACGAAAACAGAAAATAAGCATCCAACAATTTACATTCATATATGAATTATTTGCAAAGCACAATATACTATATATATATATATATATATATATATATATATATATATATATATATATATATATACAAGCTAAAGGCAATAGTTAAAAAAGTTAAAATAAAATAGTTAAAAAAATATATATATATTTTTTTTTTTGAAAGTTCTGTTCTTGGAGCAAGGAAGAAGATAGAGCTTTAGTTTCTTGTTTGTAGAGACTGCATTATTTCCATACTACCATTTGAGTTTTTTTCACAGTTTTGATGACTTGTTTTGATGTACTATTTTCACATGGAAATGAGTAAAAATAAAGAATCGGTTAAGTACGCCTGCACTTTTGCCTATTACTACCGATACAGATGAGGAAGTAAAACTGCCACCTGCTCACCTCTTCTAACATGCACACTTCCAGCCTGGAGTATAATCTAGTAAATGTCAATGCACTTTTTTTTAAACATCACTTCTTAAGCAGGTGATGAACCGCGACCGCATGCATCCCTGTGTTTGCGTAAATGTCAGTGTATCAAGCATTTGCGCGGCTGAGTCGGAGTGCTAGTCTGAGCAGACATCTCGGAGCATCCTAGGCTCTCATTAGATCAGTGGCTGCTGTCAGGAACGCCTGCCCGCCCGTCGATGTGCTTCTGCTCTGGCTGGCTGGCACACAAACACTCCTGGTATCTGTGCATCTTCAGCCACACGTGAAAAGAGAATGGTATTGAGGGGTTAACGTCGGCTCTTCTCCACGCGTGCGCGCGCTCAAACGTTCTGTTCCAGCACGCTGCTTTAAGCCATTACCTCTCACCACATTGCCGTGCCAGCTCATATGCTGGATGGCCTCGCTCTCCCATGAGCACCCCGCTCCAGACCGTTACACAACCCAACAACCACCCCACGCACACACACACACCTCTTCCAACACCCCCCAGGTCTATATATCACATTTAACACTCTGACAGTAACAGTCTATAATGTTTCAATTCTACAAAATCACTCTGCCAACTCCAGGATAGCTGAGCGCAGACTGAGGAAAATAAATAACCCCCTCGGCCAGCCACAGTCCATTTCAGAGAGGGAAGAAAGAAAAGAAAGGGAGGGCAATTTTAGCCCTCATAGACTTTTCCATTTCCTGTATGAATGATTACAGCATGCTGGCAAAATGAAATGGGGTAATTAATTTGTCACTCGGTTTGTTTCGGCAAGATTTGGCACCTAAAGTCAAGCAGGTTCTTGAGCGAGCGATGCAGAAAGGATTCGAAAAAGTGCAAAGAGAGTAACTGGCTAAATACATGTTGAAGGGTTGAATAAATCAATAAACGCTCGCCGAGGAGATGAAAACGTACTATTGCTTTTGCTATTGTTATGTTTACACAAAGGTTTCCATTCATAAAAAAAAATCCCCATAAGCTCATGAGGACTTTGATATCCTTTCAAACAATTCAACAATTGGATTTTTCTTTTGGAAAAGAAAGACTGTTTAAATGCTAGCCTTTTAAATAATTCGTAGATTTGCGTAGACCAGGCAACAAGCCGCGGCGTGTTTTTGTTTTTCTTGTCGCATTTCAACGTCACGGACCTGGGAAGATTTACCTCGGCTAGATTCAATCATTCCAGCTGTACACTAGCTTCCTGTGTTTCACATCTAAACCCAAAGATTTGTTTTGCTCCACAGGAGTATTAACATAGACATATTGTCAACTGCTCCTGCTCTTAGGAGCCATTCATTTAAATTCGCCCATTTGAAACACTTCAGTTTGTCACCATTATTCATCCCCAGCACACCACCAAGTCAACAGCAACAATGGCCCTATTTTTCAAGCTAATGGTAGGGCTTGCCTGCCATTAGCTAAAAAGGCGTCTGCTTTTGAATAAGCCTCTCCAAATGTGACTTCTGTTTAAGAACGAATTTGAATAATTAATTACACGATAAACCAGGGACGAGCAACAGTAAAGGAGCTTCAGGGCTCAGACGGTGAGTTTGAACTCTTTTTTTCCAGCCCCAAGGCCAAAGGGATTTCTCATTTGAGAGCTAATCTTCAAGGATAGCAATCTCAGCCGAATTTAATGAAACAGAAGTAAAAGATAACGTCACATTCGATCATGTCAACTCTCGAGCGCTTCCTGTGCTGTGCTTTTGAGGTGGCACTCATCCATAATAGGCAGAAATGTGTGATTTCACCGTAAAGAGATGAATTTGCCTGGAGTGCTGGTTCTCCACTTTAGTCCAGGGGGTTATTTGCTGACTCCTGACCCGAGGTCATAACCTGCACTCCAGCTGTCAAATCAAAGACTAGTCAACTCACAATTATGAGGCTACACTCCAATCAGGATGGGATTCATATTCTCAATGAGAGATCTGATAATCAGCCTACTTTAATATATGTACATATGCACGTTTAAAAAAATGTCCCTACGAGGATAGTAAAACCTGAAACATTTGACATTGGAAAAAAAATCTCAAAAATAGAAAAGTATGGAGAAAGTGGAGCGACGCAAGCGGTTTTTAATGTGCTACTTAAAATGGATAAAAAAAAAAAAGCCAGGTGAACTTGAACCAGCCTAAACACGCAATGCTTCCTTGAAACAGATTAGTCGACAAATAGTTGAGCCAACCCACTGACTATTTGTGTGCATCCCTATTCTTAAACACGAATCAGTTTGGAGCCGTTCCGTAATCGTATTTCAGCACTCCCGCCACATATTAATGCGTAAACAATTTCACCACCATAACACATTCATATCTCTCACCCCGCCAGCATTCAGCATATCGGCCAGACCCAAGTTTGTTTAAACCGAAGCTAATATCCATTTATACCTTCAGCGTGTATTTATTTAATAAATCATTCAGCTCTTCGGAGGCTAACAACCCACCAGTACCACACTTCAGGTCATCCCACAAGCTTTTATTTGTTTACCCCCTTCTCTTTATTCTTGCACAGGGCCGTATCTGCGGGTGCCGGCGCTCCATTATACATGAGCCATCCTTGTTCCATTCCTTTGCAGGGCCACACTGTCTTTATTATTTAATTAAGTCGCAGAGTCGTTACATTAATAATTGAGTGCGAGGGGACCCAGTGCAGCCCGCGGCTGTGGCGGATGGGCCTTTCCTGGTGTGGAGTGTATTAAAAAATGTGTGTATTTATGTCCTCGGGGAGTCTGTCCTGGCTGCATAAAATTGAATTGGTTATATCTAATATATCCACCCCCGAAGGGAAGGGGGGAGATCGAGCGAGAGAAAGGAGAGAGAGAGAGAAAGAGAAAGAGGATGAGAATGAACGGTGGAGGCAAGGAGGGAGGGCTGGATGAGAAGATGAGGTGCTTGAATCCAGCCATTGGGGAATAGAAAGCTTGGCTTGGCTCTTGGATTTGGCAAGATGCACAGGGCCTTGACGTTAATGTCCCTGAATCAAATCAATGGATGTCCAAATCCTGAGTGTGTGGTGTGTATCGCCTTAAGGCTGAGAAGGAGAGAAAGACAGGGCAGAGAGACAGACAAGACGGACAGAGAGAGAGAGAGAGAGAAAGAATCAAGAGAGCAAGACAGATTAAGAGCATTCGTCGCCGGGCCTCTTTGTTCTTCCGGGATGTGTGGATGCGAGGACGGCTTTGTGCGAATCAATAAGACCAAGAGGTGGATCGGGTCTTAAAAAGGATTAGCGGCAAAACAAAGCTCGCATAAACGTGTTAAAGACTCCTCGGTAGGAGCATGTTGAGGAGCACAATGCTGACATACACGATAATGTGCGGCTGAATTTGAATATACCAATAGCGCGGCACACTTCCGAGGGAGCGCGGCTCAAACAAGCCATTCAAAAACACATTTGAAAGGAAAACGTCTCGCATTCGTCCTTATGAAGGGTTTTACGTCAAAGTCCATTCGTTCTGCGCTGCACCTTTAAGCAGCCTAGCCTGAGGGCTTCCAGACGTATGAGCTTTTAACGCTACCATTAAGGCCAAGGCCTAAATTATTGATCCGCTGCCTCCATCAGCATAACGGTCACGTCCCCGGTATCACAACCTAACCAGGCCGTGCCGGGCCATTCCGCAGCCGCAGTCTCTGATCTCTGGAATAATTAGGGGGGGTCGGCCGTAGAAGTCTTGTGGTCCGGTGGGGGTGGGGTGTTTAATACCCCCCCACACACACAGGCCTGTGATATCTCTCCAATCAAATGCACCGGCAGAGCCTAAAGATGGCAGGTCTCATCCAGGCCTAAATACAGCAGATAAGGCGGCGGTAAAGAAATAATAAAAGAATAATGTGAAAGGAGAGAAAGAGGAGAGGAGAGTGCCGAGCAGGGGCATAAATAAAGATGTGGCGCAGCGGTGTAATGAATTCTGAAGGCCGGGATCAATAATATCAGCACTCTGACTCTACCTTATACATACACAAAGAAGAGCGAGAGTGAGAGAAGGGCTGCTCACGTACAGTCAAAGAGATAAGACTCCACTGGATGACTGTTCACTCAAAGAAATGCTACGAAAGAGAACATTTTGAAATCACTACTAAAAAGAAGGAGATGGTAAGAATGGTCGACTAGCAAATAACTGGCTTGTCCAATTACTGAGATCAACTAGTGATTTTTTAAAAAAAACTGTGCTTGAAGGTGATGAATGTTGAGATGAAATGTCTTCTTTTTTGCCCTAATAACAGTGAAGTGGTGTTCTGCTATTTTTAATTCTATTCTATGACCTGGCAATAAGATGTGGACTAGTACAGGAACTTAAAAGGTAAAGAAAAGCTGAATGCAACCTGATCCCAATACTGAACTTCTTATTGCAGATAAATTAATTATTATTTCCATATAGTTGATTAAATAGATAAGTGTGTACTAGTAAAAAAATAATAATAATGAAGCCAAAAAGTATGCATGTTGCAAGTAAATATAGATGTCAGATATAAAGTATTTATTTTATACATTTGTTATAGTAGTGTGTGTGTGTGTGTTTGTGTATGTATATATATATATATATATATATATATATATATATATATATATATATATATATATATATATGTATTTTATCACTCAGATTCATTAAAAAAAACAGTAATATTGTATTATAATTGATTTTTTTAATAAATGGTGAAGCTGAATCACTCATTTTTATGTAAATAAGTACATTTAATGTAATATTGCGGAAATGTTTTACATCCTAAAAAAAGAAAAGCTTTTACTATCACTTTCAATCAACATAATACATTCATGCTGAACAAAAATACCGCCGCCCTTATGCATGCAAAGCCATGTTAGAAACTGCATTCATTCTGGATGAGTTTGCTTCATTTATTGTTACTTGTCGAACAAACACTCTAAACCTGTACAATCATAGAGAGCTTCTGCATGACCAAATAGCTAACCCGCTAACTACTCAATCAAGAAATGTAGTTGTGAAAATAAAATGAAATGTGTGATTTGGTATAGTGACTTTCTTACAGCACTAACAGACAATACTGCTTAAGGTTGAGCATTGAGGAGATGGAGAAAGAGTCAGGCAGCCTGCGACAGTGACACACACACACACACACACACACACACACGCTTGCTGGTGAACTGGTGTGGGGGTGGGGTGCTCTTATCTGCAGCGGTGAGATCAGACAGAGAAAGACCAAACGAGCAGTCAGCACTGATGGTCTCCACTGAAGAGAAATGCAGACAGAGCGAGGATTGTCACGAAAACCAGTACTAGAAAAATGACATGATTCTCAATGGCAAAAAACTAAAATGCTAATTAATAATCAAAAATATTGGAACTACTGGAACAGAATACGAACATAAACCATCATTTAACTAGTTAAAAATTGGGCTAGTTAACACCACCCCAACAAACACCTATAAACCCAGATTTTTAGCAGTTGTTGAATACTTTCCCACCGTGTACCCTGCAGTGAACTTCAGAAAAGTGCTGTCGTTTGATTGGATAATATGACGCAGCCTTCAAGAAATAGAACATAAAATGAACATGTCATCATTTACTCACCCCCGTGCCATTTCAAACCTGTGTAGGACAAAAGAAGATATTTTGAAGAATTCTAAGAGCCAAGCAGTTGTTGGTCTCCATTGGAATAATAACAAAATATTATTGAAGTTTAAATTAAAAAACTTTGTAAAGGCACAAGGGCAATAGTGAAAAATGTTAATTTTAAGGTGAACTATTCCTTTAATTCTCCTTCTTAAAGACTGAATTGATTTCTGTGGACAGTAGTTCATCGACAGACTTATGTTCAATTATATGGAAATTACACAAACCATATATTGATTTCTCAAGCCACTTTTTTTCACGCCAATTCAATGCCTTCTTCTGCCACATTAATCTATTGTCTTTGAATTATATTCATTCCACAGCTAATCAAATATTGATGCAAATAATTGAGAATAATTTGATTAATCACTGGTCAATAAGTTGAGAAAAATATAATATTTGGTCACGCGTGCCCATATGCATATCTTGATATGAGTACGCCCATCGGTGTCACGTATGCATCTCACTATCACCATCCAGCCCACGGTTGAGTCACGAATGGGAACAATGAGCGTGGAGGGATTTTCAGCAGGCCTCTGGTAATAACAGACCTCATTATGTCCTCATTATGCCGCCAAGCCAACGTTATGATGATGTTTCAGAAATGTTATGAACCACTCCGCCACTCCTATAAAACTCCCTCAGTAGGCCTCTGCTTCGGGTTACGCTCCCATCTGGCTACTGGAGCAGACATCATGTCCGACGCCATGTAGCGGAGCGTCACCTGGCCCGTGCAAATTCCTCCCCGCGTCGTGGAAACGGGGTGATGCTTTTGCCAGTGGGAGGGGTTATGCTATGCAAATGAAGGTGCTGGAGCTGTATCAAGGAGGCCCGGAGGCTGTGATCATTTTCTCCCACCATGCCAGCTCGGCTCCCCGATCGCTCATACAGCACCACAGCCTAATGGCAGCCCATTAACATAATTGCCAACACAACTAGTGTTCCGTGTCTGAGAGTCATTCCCTATCCTTCAGGAGAAAAATACGGAGAGAGGGAGAGAGAGAGAGAGAGACAGAGAGAGAGAGAGAGAGAGTACAGAAAGGGGGGAATAAATGGATGCAGGGGATGGAAGGTGAGTCATACTGCTAACCAGTTAAACCATTATCATATAATAATTGTACATTGTCTCATACAGAGGGGTGAGAGTTCGTATTGAAAGCTTACAGAAGATCTGGATGAGTGTCTGCATGAGATACGAAAAAAGAGAGAGAAGACGAAACGGATAAGTGTAAAAAAAAGAAAGAAAGACCTTAAAGAGAAGAAGAGAGAGAAAGGAAGCCGATTGGAGGTGGGAGGCCGGTATTCAGTCAGGCAAATGTGCCAGACGCATACTAGAGCACAAACCAACCTGCCAGGCAAAATGAAATTCCCATTATTTTTAATTAATCCCTAATTAAAATATATTACTCCACAGATTCCGCAAATCTCTCTTAATATGCAAATGCAGCCCACTGAAAGATATTTACATATCATTAATTAAAGTAGTGCATTCTTTTAGTCTAACGAGCTGTGGTCCAAGTCTGCCAAAGAAAACCCCAACCTACACAGCAGAGAAAAAGAGAGAGAAAGAGAGGGAGAAAGCAACAGCGTGCTGGACGCCAAGCGAGGCAGGAGACTGGCAATATGGCTGCCACCTCACTAGCAAAATATATCTACAGATTAGAGTTTGAGATTATAGCTAAAAGAATCATATCTCAAAACTCTGACAATGTGTGATATGTTGGAGTTTAAAAGAGTGTTATCTGCAAGTAACAAACAGCCATTGTAGGCGCTTTAATTACAAAAATAATAAATGAATTAATTAAATATAATTATAATAATAACAAGGGTAAAAATAATAAGCATTCTTTACTAAATGAACACACAAATTCAATTAATATACATCAATAATACATTTAATAAAACATTTTCATCACATTTTATTTTAAGGTTCAATTCTTGCTATTAATAAACCATTAACTATGCATTTTGCCTTAATACAGTTTAAATTAATAGTAATAATTTATAAATACGAATAAACAGACAATATGTTAACAATAGGCACACTAATAAGCAACTAGTTAATAGTGAGGTTTGGGTCCTATAAAGTGTTACCAACATTTCATTATACAATTCTGACAATTCTGGAAACAGCAAACAAATCCTTGTCTAATTTATTCACTGACGCTAAAAGTTTGAACTGATTTATGTAAATTATTAGAACTTATCAACTTATCAAAGTGCTTTATAAACAAAACAACTCCATCTTAAAGCTTTCACACAAGGAAAAAAAAAATTCTAATGTCTTAAAATGCTTGCAATATGTCACAATTATTTAGTTTTTGTGAATTATTGTGAATCTAACATGAATATTCATTATGTATCACCCAGCTCTGTCAAACGTATATTACAGCATCAGATAAATCCAATATGAAAAATCCATATGGAATATCACCTCGTGTTTAAAAGTATGTTTTTGTTACAAAGAAAGCTGTTCAGAAAAAACCCACCGATGACATTTCACTTAAAGCGCGGACAGGGCGGTTCCTGAACATTGCGCAAATGTGCAGCCAAATTCAACATACACACAATGTAACTTGCATTTGAGAGGGGGCACAATAAATGGAGGCGACTGGGCAGAATTCATTAAGTTGATAACCGCGGGCTCCATTACACAACTCCACAGCAATGTAATGACTTCTGAGGATTGGGGGAATGAGAAACACGGCAAAAAGAGTAACATGTTGAAAAAGAAAATGAAAGGTTTGACTGGAAAAAAGAGAAAATGACCGAGAGAGGATGGGTTTCTCTTTTGAACCAAAAGTCACAACGGCGAAAAAAAGCTTCGCTAATGCTAACTGGGAATATATTGTGATGACATACAGCTTCCTGGTAACAGAACTTGGTAGCAGAACGTTGGTTGACACACAGAAACACAAAAAAACGCTTCGGCATAACCTTTGCTTACCAAACGGTCATCTGATACCAGGAGGTTAATCGCGAAAACAGACATAACATGCAGAGGAAGCGCTAGCATAAAGCATAGGAAAAATGATCGTGACACTTGCAAGACTGATTTATAGAGTGCTGTCGGTGCTGTCCATGACATATTATGATGCTCGCGAACGTCCTGTTCAGCATGTGAAATCATGCATCCTTCCTGTCTCAATCAAAGGGTATTATGCTCTTAACTTATCATTCCACGTTCATTTATTATTTAAACAGTGATTAAACGCTTATGTTAAAAGAAAAGCCGTAATTACCATTGGGGGAACTCTGAATTTTGTATTAGCCCCAAGTTTAACATCAAGTTTAGTGTCAAATAAAGAATTAAGACAAAAGCAAATCGGTATTGAACATAAGTTGATGTACAACCATTTAAGCATTTTTATTTTTATGGTACAAAACCAGCTGTGGATGCCAGAAATTAACTGTAAAAATATAATAACAGTGTTTTTTTAGGTATTATGAGATGGCATGACTTCATATTTTATAACTTTATATTTTAATAAGTGATATACTATTACTATTACTGATAATAATATTTATATTACAGATTACTAGATAATATTAACATTATTCATAATTCTTAGTTTTTACACTATGATTTCACAATTGTAAATTGAAACTAACATATTAACAAGATTTTATTGCATCTGCATATTTTTTTTTAAAGTGATTAATAAAGAACAGTGATAAAACGTGCCGGAAAACACTACAAATGTAGCTGGTTTATGAGAAGACATACGCATCAAGACACTTCCAATCAGTCATTGCGCCATGAAAATGATAGAATATACATATAAAGCGTTAATTACACATCAAATGTTCGTCCTTCCATTGTATTAGCGAAAAAATCACTTCAACATACATCACACAACAATTAAATTCTCTAAATTCGTAAGTAGGATTTTTCCAGAAGGTCTTTAACGCAGCATATCAAAGCTACTGCAAGAAACAACCTACAATATTCCCATTGATGAGAAGCGCCTAACAGAGTATAGGTAGAGAAAGCCTGGCATTCGTAGTCTTCGAATGATCCCTCACCAATCTATCGTGTGGTCCTGGCTAATGATAATCATGATTCTTAATGGCAGGCCATTCATTTCATAAATCCTGTCGGGCTTGATTGCTGAAGAAGCTTTAAAAACCATCCTTCATTAATGTTAATGGGCTTTTTTAGTAGAGGCCAGTTGTGGTTAGGTCTACATGGCAGGTTTCCCAGGTTTGTTACATTGATTCCCTCCACGCCCAACCCCGATTGGCACAGAGATCCATCAGTCAGGACTAAGACCCGCCCCGTTGGTTTATTTCGGTCCTCCTTGGGCAATGCAGCGAGTGGACGGTTGACAGCTTGTGAAGCGAACGGCTCTCAAGATTCATTGTTTTGAACGCTTGCTTATTGAAATCGCACAATGGATCGTAATAGCTGCTATAAACTATAAGCTCCTATAAAAAGAAATTTCGGTGACATCCCAGAGGAAGCCGAAAATTACAAAGAGTAGAAATTTACTCCCACTTTCTGACTACACAGCAATTACGAAGGAACAAGGCAGATGCTTTTTTAGGATCAAATTCAAGAGCCACTACAGTGAAAATGTCAACACACCGGCCTCCGGATCATCACGAGTATTGTAAGAATCGTAAGCAACGATTGAGATGCTACACTCAATTAGCATTATATGAAAGTGCCCCATAAAAACTCGCAGTAACGGATACAAGCGAAACAGAAAAATAACAAACCACAAAGATCTCAGCGTTCACTTCTAGTAAAACTCTTCTCTATGTGCAGATTGTTTCACAGATAACCGATTTAATTTGTTTTTCATTACTCCCTTTAGCAAACTGCGAGTAAACAAAGAAGCAAGAGGTGTCAGATTAATGTCAGATATGCAATAAAAACGCATTGTTTTCACACTTTGTAGTGTCTTTCTTGTGACCATGGCATTCTGGGACATTAAGCATTATAATTATAACATCTCCTCACTCCCTAATTAACTTAAACATCCATATTTTACCAACGGCTAATAATATTCGCATTCGTCGCAACCCACTAACATAAATAAACGACTTAATCTGGCACGGGAATAATAGTATTTGCTAACAAACGTTCTTGTTATTGTTGTCAGAACATCCCGCTCGCATTTTATGCACACCGGACACGTGAAAGCGTGCGTCTCCTCTCGCACTTTATGCTGACGCGTTTGAATATGAACAACGTGGCGGGCGCAAGAAAAAGGACGTTATTAATATTTTATAAGTCAACATGCTTCTAGCATTCTGCTGAGAGTAATTGGGGGGCTAGTCTGGGTATGTGTGTGTGTGGAGGGGGATATCTGTGAAGACACACTAAATTTGGACAGTAAGGAGTATCACCCTGTCAGCGCGGTACACCGCACATTTGAAACGGCCCATTTAACGGAAGCACGCGCCTATCCGCTGTGCTCATTTGCATACTTCAGTGAGGCCCTGATGGATGAAGATGGATGAGAGAAAATCAACCTCGCTGAAACAACTGTTATATCAAGGTTAAACTATCCACAAAGCTCTTAACCTGTGCAGCTTTATCTCCCTGCTGCCTCCACCGATATCAATTCATCAATAGCGCCTTATCG
Organism: Puntigrus tetrazona; assembly: GCF_018831695.1. Taxonomy (NCBI): domain Eukaryota; kingdom Metazoa; phylum Chordata; class Actinopteri; order Cypriniformes; family Cyprinidae; genus Puntigrus; species Puntigrus tetrazona. The sequence continues at coordinate 8,252,531 of NC_056700.1, forward strand.
GGGAGGATTTCCGAAAGACGCGCACTATGAGGTGTGGTAATAGGAAATCAAATGAGGGAGAAGTGCATGCAGATATAAGGAGGCACCTGCTTACGATGCTGTCAGGGGATATTACCTAGAAAAACAGTGGACAGCAGCAACAGGAGACACCAGACTGCTGCTTCAGCTCTGGGTTTAACACTATTATTTATTTTTGTTTTTTGATTATTATTTATTTATTTTTTTTACATTTTTGATGAGAGAAGAAAGTAAAGAAAAGAGAAACAACTATGAAAAGGAGGAGGAACAGGCAAATTCCAAGATGTTTTTTACGTACACAGTTTTTGAATTATTATATTTTTGTCCAAATCACACCGTTGATTAGACGCGTATGAACCACGTTTTTTCATATACTGTGAAGTATGCAGAAGTACGTTATAGAAATACAGTGCAATATAAAAGGCAGAAATATATTACTTTTGTAAAACTCTAATTCTAAATATTCAATAATATAATATAGTATAATGTAATGTGATATATATTCTTTTTAAATGTGTATGTACATTCACCATATTCTTATGCATATTCAAATTAATTTAGATTCATTTTGCATTGTGACTTCGCTTTTGTATTGCTGCTATTCTATCAAGATTAATATAATATAATATTATTATGTTAAATGTTTTTCATAATGTAATCTTTTTGTCCAAATCAAGCAGTCCTACTTTGAATGGGCTGTCCATTCTGGGAAAAGACAATCGTGTCAGAGTGAGTTCCTGTTTAAAGCAGATATAAATAAAGAAAGGCCATCGAGTCTTTCATAATGGCTCTCGGAGCCTCATCCTCTAAAAAACACAGTCAGTAGGGTAGAGAACACAATGTCACCAGCTGGCCTGACGGCACAAGCCTCCGATGAGAGTTCTCCAGTCGATAAGGATTCAATGGCGGAGGTTTGGCTTCAGGTCGAGGTAAACTCTACTGCACATGCCTTGACATCTCACTGTTCCTTTTTCTGGCAGGAGGCTTGAAATGCAATATATCACTAGAACAGCCTTCTTCCTCCCCTACTCCCAAGTGCACACACACACACACACACACACACACACACACCTGCCACCCATGTTTCCGTCTGTGCTCTCAGCAACGGAAGACCTAGACAAGAGCTGCTAAAAGCGGTTATGTAGGACAGCGGAGCACAATGCTGATTATGCAAAAGGCAAAAAAGGAAAATGACAGTCATTAATAGGATTCCAGGAGTTAACTGTCCATAACTAACACTGCCAAAGGCGAGCTGGCAAACAGAGACAATCGGGAGTGTGTGCGTGCGCGTGTGTATTCAGGGACACCGAGCATCCACTATACAAACAGTTCTCAGTTTAGAAACGAACTATAATAGCAAACACGCAATTAACCGAAAGACGCGAGACCTGCGTCCTCAAGGTCAGACGCTATTGAATATTTTGTGTTTAGCGTACAGGAAGTAATTACCACCCACATAATTACAGAAGGTGACTGTGTTGCAATTCACAAACGCTCCATATTGCCTTCGAATCATTTCATTCTCCATCTAGCGCATTTTCGAGGGGAAGCCCACTGAGCTATTGCAAGACCTTGAATTCCTTGCCACATGAGGGGCTCTTTGTTTCCCCTCGATTAAGCTTGCCTGAGTGTTCAGGGCAGAGTGTGTCACGGTTCCTCGGTGTGCGTGGTGTTGCCAGGCGGCCGTGGTGAGCGCTGACCCCTGCTAAAGCTCCTGCTCCTCACCCCGCTGTGCTAAAAGCTACCTACGCGCTCACTGGCCACCATGTTGGGAAGTGATCCAAATCCACCTCCTCGCGCGCTCTGCTCCTCCGCAGCCGGGTCTGCACTCGGTGTTAAAACACTTTCCGCTATCACAAATTCAAGCGTGTGCAAGCCAGTCGCTGAGCGCTTTCTCCAAAACATGTTAACATTTTGGCGCCATCAAAACATTTTGGTTTGTTTAAGCATCTCCACCCGCCAATGGTGCGTGAGTTTGAGGAGGGCCGATCTGTTTAACCGGCCAATGACGGATGAGGAAATGTTTATGAAATCTATTTGAAAACAGCCACTGCTTTTGCAATTTTATATGCTGAGGAATAGAATTTTTGGGCTGCAGAAGTTCAACTCAAAGTATTCCTCAAAAGTAATGATTTTGAATTGATTGCAAAACTGAATTTTCCACATCATTGAAATCAGTTGAGAAAAACATTTATTATTGCTATAAATATTGACAACTGTTGTGCTGCTTAATTAGCTATAGGTACAGTTCAAAAGACCATTTATTCTAAATAGAAACGTTTGCAAAACTATTAATTTCTTATAGTGTATATAAACACCACATCAACTTTTAGTCTAAATGCATAATAACATCAGAATAAAACATATAAAAATGTAATATTATATACTGTATGAAATTTTGTACATATAAACAGATCTACATGATCTTCTGTTATTTATTTATTATGCTACATTTCTACCAAGTAGAATATATACATATATTAATAAAAGGTACTGAAGTATACACTGTATATGCCAACCAAAATTAGTTTTTCATTGGTAGTTCACAATTCATCATTCACCCACCGAATTCTATCTATAACCATACCTAAAACTACGTTTTTTCCGCTTTAAAGTGTTGCCAATCAGATAGGAACACCACCGAGGACGGTGGCTTAATTCATCATTTCTCTCCTTCGCTCTCGCAGAGAGAAAATATGTACACTCATGTATGTGTTCACGGAGGGGGTTACGCAGGCTCCTAGCCAGCCCTTTTGTTTCTCACGGCAGCGCCAGCTTCATTAGCATAAATTAGAATATTTCACGGCGAGAGAGCGACTCATAGCTATGCGTTACCTTCACATAACGACACACGTCCTCCCGCACCCCTCGACTCTATCTCCTCGCCCGCCGTAACATCTAACCCCCCTGCTGATTAAAGAGAGTGGAGGGGATCTTTAGCACAGCCACACCACGCCAACAGCATTACATTAATCTACATTAGAAACATTCATTACATGCTAAACCACTTAGGCAACATGCCTCTTCCCCAGCACACTCTGTATATCATATCATTAGCTTAAAGTATAAGGAATGAATATGAAAATACACTTCCCTGTTGAGACATTCCCTCAAGTAAAATGCTAAGACGTGGCTGAGGCAACACTATAATTGTACGGTGAAATCTAACAAAGGTAGACGATATCAGTGTCATTTTATTACTCTAATACACACCATCGGTGAAATGAAAACGTGTGTAAAAGTCATTTTTGGGCTGTGAATGGAGTCTACGGGATGTTTTAGGTCGCGCAGCTACTCGGCGCGAGTGCGCGCGTGTGTGTGTGCGCGCGTGCAGGTCCTCGATCTCTCCACGTTTCCCTGAACACAGGATACGACAGCGAATAAATGTTGATCAGTGTTGATTCCGTCCAATGAGCGCGTGTCGACTGACAGTGTTCCTAAGCTGCGGCGAAAGGCGGCCATTAATCTTGGTCTGGTTTAAGTAGCATATATTAATTTGTGTCATTTTTACTAAGTCGAGACAGGAAGGGGCGCTCGCCAGTCCGTGTTTGACTGCTCACAGCAGCAGGAGGGGGCTGATGGCTGGGGGAATGTAGGGGGGGTCTTTTATGTATTGCGCTGCTACCGCCACCGCTGCTGTCGTCAAAATCAAACAGCGGGACGCGGGAGAGCGGCAATCGCCGGCCTTTGAATTAAACTAAATGAACTCCTGGGGTGTTGGTATGGCAACCGTAGCTGGAAACGGCACCGCCTTTTACACTTAAGGCACGTAAGGAAATGAATGAATTGAAATGTGTTTGTAACGATGAGGATTTGGTGGCAGAGAGAGCCCTAATGCTGTTATATGGATCACGGCCATTGACTGCACCGCTGAGGGGCTGAGTCTGACTCCACAGAGACAATAATAGCATCTGCAGAGCCTTTTACTGTAATTCGCTTTTTTACATTGAGCTACAAACTGCACCACAGACTAATATCAGACAGAAAAAAGGAGCTCCGTCGCATCTGCAAGCAAATTTCCTCTCTAAAGCAATTTTTAATCCAATAAGTGAGTAGATGTTTTCGATGTAATGGCTCTGAATATGATATCTGTCAGACAACTATGAACAAAGCTCGGTTTGCAGAATGGCTGGCATTGATGCTGTAGATATCCAAACCGGCCAGCGCTGCCATGCTTTTATGCACTTTGGATGCATTCAAATCTTTTGAAAGGAAATATTAAATGACCATTGCAATAAACGTGCCCTACACTAAAACAAACAATGACTAACAGTTTGTATTGTTCATGCAAAAATAATAAACGGCGTTTCCGTTATTATATAAAATGCATTTAAAAAACCATATAAAATGTAATGACATATTTAGTTTAAGGCTTGAGTAAATTTTAGGCTCTGAGTTTGAAACGCTTGTAATGTTGAGAATTCAGCATATTTGTTATAAGAAAAGCATAAAAGGCAGTTTCAGTCAACAAAAGAGAGAAGGCCCCCTGCAATTTTCCTACAAAATAAAGAATTGAGAGTTTAACATTTCAAGATGACTATATTAAGCCATTTACAAAGAAGTAGTAGTGTAATTTTACATTTCCACATATCATTTTTTAACCGCTCTATATATTTTTTTATTAAAAATAGTCATATTTCTCGTTTCATATTTTTCTTTAGTAATAACACATTTATTAACGCTATATAAACACAAAAATGTGCATCCTTTCATAAAGCACGGAGCTTTGAAAAAATGTGATTTGAATCGCAATTTTTAGCGCATAACACATGATTAGACTCCTTCACCGAGTCGTGCAGCACTGCTTCGGTGCAAATTCCAACAATAGTGCTTGAATAAGGCTCAGTTTGCCGCAAAATTAGAGTGCTGATGATTAATTTTGTGTGTTGTGATGCCTTTCATACAGAAAAGGAGGAGGAGCGGGTTTAAATAAAGGTTCTGATCCTAAAGCAATGTGAAATGATATTAACATGATGTCGTCAGCCAAGACTCTGTACCGAAACGCAGGTACGAAACGCAACAGTTTCAAACAGACTCAGCGTAACCTTAAGCCATGTCAATAATTATTCCATAAAATGAGGGTTTGGGTTCCTTTATTGACCAACCGCAGGAGAAAAACACCTCCCACACAAAAAGCGCTTCTTCACTATTCACACGGGCAACCTGTTATCAGAGCTAATTAGAGACTCCCACCTCCGTTATACATTTCTGTAATTAGGCTCTTAAAACATGATTAACATGTCTCAATTACGCCAGTCATCATTTGCATAATTTATAAGGAGCTCTAATTGCGAGTGAGTTTAGACTTGAAGCTGGGTAATAACAGAAACACACAGGAAACATTATGCTGCTACTGAGGCATGTCCGTTCCAACGGCCCTAAGTATGATTAGCAATCACGTTCCAAATAAAACAGGAGGAGGAGAGACTCCCCTCATGTAGCTGTAGCAAACACAATATTTCCCCGCAATTCACCACGACGGTCGTTAGATATCTCGCCAGCTCTAAAATTACTCGGCGCGCGAAGAACAAATGAGTTAAGGAACGAAGCCCAAACTTTATTAAGCGCGATGTTGCAAGCGCTACTACCGCTACAATAACAGGTAAAAAGAACACTGTGAATAAATATGTGAATATCACAAGAGCAATACATCAAAATACAACCTTTACAAAACGTACTCTGTTTACTTGTGTTTTCTCATCTCGTCTCGTAATGGCTATATTAATATACGAAAGAAAGACATTTATCTGAAGTTGAAAGATATTCGGTAAGGTTTGAGTTTTGTGTTAAAGGTAAGTGAATCACTACTCTGAGACTCTGACGTACGTATGAGGTTCTGTCACTCATTTGACGCGAGAAACAAGTAAGGACAGGCTTGTTAGCGTGTGCACGTGGCGGGTTTGTATTGAATATCTCCATATTGCTTTTAGCATCACGCACGTGCCAGAAAGCAACATTTGTTGAACGCCACCTTAAATGAACATGAAATACAATGTTTTCGTAAACAATTCATCCACACAGCCAATCAATAACCAATAAACAGAACCCAAAAAGCCCTATTTCCTTTTTTCAGATAACACGCTTCACTCAGACACCAAAAAATCTCTCATTACTTGTGTTACAACGAGACTTTTTGCGCACAAAGCTGCCACATTTAACACTCGCCAATGAATCAGAATCACGACACTGCCTGTCTATTACTAAAATACATGAAAAATCCAATTCATAGATATACTGGCTTGAATACATGTATGCTATGAGGAATTTCCCAATTAAAATTCATTATAAATGTTTTAGGGCATCAAACCCCAGCAGACTCTTAAGAGCGTGTGTCTAGGCCAATACATTACTTCAAATATCAGATAATTTTTATGACAAGGCAAGGTTAATTCAAGCAGTAATATGTCATGTGGTCCGACTGAATCTTCAAAAACTTTATGATATTTATTAATAATGCATTACAATATCTGTAAAAACCTTTATTACCTCGAAAAATACATATATATTTTTTACATTTGTACACTCACGTAATTTGCTTTACTTTTCAGTTACAACATTCTTGACATTTTTCTTTTTTGTACTTTTCTAAAGGTTTTTGGATACTGCATGAAACCAGCTAACTAACCCTACGACAGTTTAAAAAAAAAGACGTTTCCTTTACATTTTGGTGCCCGTTTTTTTCTGTCACCGACCCTCAGCGGTTCAGCGGGTTCAGGCAAAGTTTACGTTTATTTTTCAAAGCTCCGTTCACGATCGGGCAAACGTACGTCCATGCGAAAACAGGCCTGATGAAAGCCCCAAGGGTAAAAGGAGCTGAAACCCGATCCCAACAAACATCTAAGTTAATGTCAACGTTTCCATATGTGACCATCTATACGTGCCAATCCCCCAAATCAAACACACGTACGGCGGCCTTGAATTTCCAAGAGCGCGCGCTACACGCGAATACACAAAGGCTTTAAATAATCCGAAACACTTGCGGTGCTAAAGCAGCCTTGTTTAAAAGCCCCCCACCCCGCATCGCATCCTGTTCCGTGAGCCGCAATACTTGTTTATACTCGCACGCCGGCCTGTGCCGTGTTAGCTCGGTCAGGCCCTGTGTAAAAATACACGGCGAGGTCAGGAGTTCAGGCCGGCTCTGTCTGCTGCTGGCACACCGTACTGCCCCGCTTGTCAGCTGCTTGCCAGAGGAGGGCTCATCACCACGCCGTCCCCCCGTCTCCCCCGCACGGCTGTCAACACGGCGACGCCACTAACACGCCGCCGCGCAACACGTGGTGCGCGCCGGGCAACTCGCAGCCGCGTCAATCTCGGCAAGACGCCCGTAGGTTACAAAGAATTACAGGAGCCGCGTCATTCAGCGCTCTCTCAACGCGTCTGCAGATGAAATATATCAGCGGAGCGAAAATTTATTGTTCCTGTCGAAGAAACGGTGTCGCGTCTGAATAGGAATTACGAGTCGCGCTTAAAAGAGCAGGCCGGGGTGCGCCCGAGGTGACGACTCCGGTTGATCCAAACATTCAAAGTTCTTGTAAATCAAGGTTATTGTGAGCACGAAAAGTTCAAAACACAGAGCCACCGTTTCATCGAGGCACGGCTCCGTGACCTCCACAGTCTGTTATGAAAGCTAAGACACCACCGCTCCACAGCCATTTCAACAAAACAGACCCGCTACGGGTTTAATAACCTCGCTTTTCTGGAATCCACCTGGGACTCTACAGCTGCAACAATGTAAAACCATGAACGAGGCTGACTCTTTATTAAAAAAAAAAAAAAAATTAAAAAGGCCCCCGACAAAAAAATGGTGGCTGCTCTCGTTTGGGCGCTCTGCACTCAGCACATTTGCAGTAAATGTCACGGCGGAGGTTTGAGCCATTTTCTCCGTGGCGGCGCTGGATTTTTAGTGGTGTCTGTCTGTGCAGTGTGAAATTACACCCTCACATTAAAAAGAGACAGAAGTGAACCGAGGTACAGCTCACGGCTAATTCTGTAGGAGAGAGCGCGGGGGGGTTTAATGTACAAGGACCTTTCAAAATCAACCATCGGGGCTTGAGTTTTATTTTCAGCATTTGCTAAACCATATTCCCAACAGCATTTCCGATAGTATTAGAAACTGACACCTAAAAACACTGACTTTTTTTTTCCTTTCTATTTTTGGAGTGTTTTCTTAAGTCACAACCAGGCTACTATCAATAGAATCCACATTAAAAGCATCAAAAATCCTTTTTTCTCTCTCAATTCCCAGGCCAGGGCTCAAAAAAAAATACAGAAATAGTTTGCAAATGCTTGCGGCAGAATGTTTGATGATGTAAATAAAACAAATATATTTCTATTTTGCCTTTATATATATATATATATATATATATATATATATATATATATATATATATATATACACACATACTGCTCTTCTGATCCACTTGACCATATCCTTCCTCTCAATTCCTTCAACAATTGGAAAGCTCAAACTTTTTGTGTGTGTGTTTTCAAAATGAAACGAACAAAAGCACCGGGAATCAACTAATGTTAATATTTTTACACAAACACTGATCAAATGCAAGCAGGATTGATTCTGAGGATCCGATGCACCTAATGAAGTCCTGAGAGAGAAAAGCAACCGCAGCACAACCGAGGAAGCTGAGATGAACCCCCCTTGACAAAAACAACACCAGGGCCGGGTTCAAACACAAACAAAAGCTCAACATGAGGTGTGTGTGTGTGTGTGTGTGTGTAGGGGGGGGCCGTCTCACATTGTACACTGAGATAAAAAGAAGATAATATAGATGAAACAAACAGCTAATTCACACACTCCTCTTGTTGGGAGCGACATCGCAACTATAATTTGACCAAAAAAAAACTCCCATCTTCATAATCAAACGGTTTTTTACAGCGCGTTTGGAGTCTAACCCGGGTTCATCTCTGCAGTCAAAAGCCCTGCAGGTTCCCGGTTGCCAGGAACTGTGGGAAGAGAAGCAGGAGCAAAAAAGCCAGGAAGAGGTCCAAGTCACTTTGTTCTTCATCTTGGAAACGAACTTTGGGTGAACCCCCGGGTGACGCCAGGCAGTTCAAAAAAAGCCAGGCATAACTCTTTCCCTCCTCGGAGAACCTTGCTAAACAAGACGAGGAAAAAAGCGAACCTAGTGCCACGGGGGCCCCTGTGATCGCTGACACGGTGGCCCTCCGAAGCCCTCTTCGGTCGGCCAGAATCTCACTGAGGAGGGGGGGTCCTCTCCACTGCAGAGCCTTTTAGACAGAGTGGCAGAGAGCCAAATTCAGCTTCCATGTAATGAAATCTTTGTAAATTACACTTTGGGGCTAATTAGAAGGAAGATACGGCAGTGGGGTTTTTTTGTTGGACATTTGTTGTTGTTCCTCATTGTAGCAATCTGCCTCGAAAAAACCTTCACTCAGGGACGATCGCATAATCAAAACAGCATGTTCATTTCACTCTAATGAATAGCGCTTTCTGGTGGACTTTTAAGCTGCTCTTAAAGTGCCTTGCTCGGCCGGCTACGTTTTATGCGCACAAAAACTTCGAAATGTATCCATTAACAATTTAGATCCACCGTCTACCAAAAAAAAGAGGTATGCCGCAATAAGTCGAGTTTATAAAGCTCAGATGGGCATTTTCAGAACCATGAGGCAGAGCAACTTAAAGCGAACAGTCGAAATCGCAATTTAATAAGCAAAATAGCATCATGTTTTTAAGCTAAAGCCGCTGATATTCTCATATGCTGTTGGCTATAAAGTAAAATAACGCGAGGAAAAGCCTCATGAGTGGTGCTCAATGCAGCATAACATAACCAATGATACAATACAATGTAAAATGCTGTATTAAGTAATACACTTCAGCTCAGCTGCAAAAAATTATAATCCTAGAACACAAAATGATAATAGCTATCTATTTGAAGAATCCGAATGGGGTATGAATCACACGTTATTCGAACAGCACGAATTTTTCCGTTATTATTGTAATATCAGAACTTTGACATGGCGCAGTCTTGACTCTAACTGCAAATTCTCCTCTGTCTAAATATCTAATAACGCACACTCTCACAAGACACGCAATGCATCAACGTATTAAAGAGCTCTGTAGCAAAATATTTCAATATTCAGCTTAATGCGATAAGCGGATTTAAGCAAAGGGGTAGCAACTTGCAACTTTTTGCTTTCTGTTCTCTTTGTACTGCAAGACAGGAAAAACCCACCTGTTTTTTCTTTTATTTCGCACAGGACGTTGAACAGAGCCGGCTTCATTCTGTGACAATTCAGTGCATGTTTCCTAAAAACACAAACAGAAAATAAATATCAAGCCGTCACTATGCATGACCTGTCAAAACTGTCAAAACACAGACATTAGGCTTAGAAGGAATGTCTGCCGTGTCTGATGGAAATGTGTTTTTGAGTATTTTACAAATGGTATTTGATAGAAGACAGCTGACAAATGGTTCTAAATTGTGCAGCACTTTTTGGGAGTGATGCATGTGTTAAATGAGCAAAAAAAAAAAAACTGTCAAGAGTATTTCACGTGCAGCATAGATGGCAGCATCGATTAGATTGCAAAGTGAAATTACTAGCAAATTTTCATATAAGGGGGACTAGCTACATTTCCAGAATATAACACAACGCAAATTATATGCTACAAATGTAAAGTACATATGCATGAGAGTACTTTAATATTTGTGGAAATTGCAAGTACTTTATAAACACCTGTGTTGACAGACTAACAGGATCAAGTGAATTAATTTTTCTCAACACTTCTGTCATATTAATTAGTCTTGAGCTAGCTAGCTTATTGATTTTAATTACTATTTAATTACTACTAAGATCATGCGTTTTATTGCATATTTAAAAAAAAATGGAATTTAGGATTTAAGAACGTTCTTTTAATACACAAGTAGACGAAAGAAAGTCTGTAGCCACTTTGTCATTGTATAGTTATGGACTTTCTTATAAATACGTACGATATTTTTATTTTTTAAATATGCATACTTGGTAACATTTATTTCTGCGCTCAGTTCTTAGATGCTTGCAGCCCAATAAAAATAAACTACGACTGAATCCACCCGCAACATGTAGTAAGTCTATATGGCACTGAATCAATGCGCTTTCTCATTTGTAACCTGCGAGATCCAGAGCAATTGGAAATCGAAACGATGCATCTGGGAAGAAGAAGAAGACAGCTGAGATTTTGCACAGAAGCACTTGGAGGTGACTGCAACACGTTCGCAATGCAAAATAAAAAAATGCACGCCGAAAGTTTGAAAGAAGACGCGAAAAGAAAGTCGGTGCGCTTCGGGTGGCGCGTAAAAATATAAAGCTGCTGACTTGCTCAACGCTGTCGACGTGTTTCAGTAGCTACTATGAAGTTAATAACACCGAGACAGCATGCATACATTATTGGATATATACCTGGCTTGTGCCTCGTCCAGACTTTGGTCGGTTATGGTCATGATTTGTTGTAATATGTCTCCAATGTCCTGTTTTCTTCCGTCGCCGTCCGCTCCTCCCGTGCCATCCTGCATATGCTGCGCCAGGCCGGGGTGTCCGGCCATGCCCACCCCGTGAGAGGAGTGCATCAACCGGGGCTGATCATCCATCCTCGCCGCTGTTCTCTAGACTCTGGTGACTTTTTCAATTCTCGCCTAGGAGAAGGAAAATTCCTTCAGGAACTCTCTCCGTCACTCCCCCTTTTCTTTCTGGATGTCAGGAGCGCGCTTACAACATGGAGAGAGGGAGAGAGGGGAGAAAAGGCAAAGCTCCTTCTCACAGCTGGTTTGGGTGAAATCTGATCTGGAGAGCTGCTTTAGGATCAAGCCACTCCTGCTCTTGCCACCAAAGCCAAGACAACAGAGCCCCAACTTTGTCTGAGGGCTGCTGTAATCCTGCGTAATCTGCGACTCTGCCGCGTAACTCCTTGTTTCCTTTGACAGCTTTACGACTGAAACAGCTTTAAGACGTGCTTTGAAGGCGTTAAACGTGGGGAGAGAAGTGCTTTTGTTTCGCACAGGTCTGCTGGCAACACTGACACATAACGAGAGGCTCCGCCCACCAACACTGGCACACAGCGACGGGGCGCCGCCCATCGGTCGTGATTGGACGAGAGCGCGCGGTTGGCCCCGCCTCGCTTCTTTCACGATACGTCAATCATATTCCGGAGGAAGGTGGGTCGCCGTAATAAGCTTTAAGATGTGGCGTTAGCGCCGGGACTGGACAGGGTGGTAACACGGTGATGGATAGGGGTTGAACATGAAAATAAATAATGGTGCTTGGCGTAAAGCCTCCGTGTCCGCTCTTTCCCACCGTCAACCGGGGGACTGGAGCTCCGTGTCATCTCATTCTGTAAATGAATGCGATCGTTCATTATCATCCGTTTTAATGACCGCACCGGTGTAAACATACGACCAAGATTTATTTATTAATTTATTTAGTTCGAAGGGTCTGAACCGAGTTGATAATGGATTTTACGCATAGCTGTCAATAAAAAAAATATATAAATAAAAGTCAAACATGTAGATGCGTGGCTGCTGTAAACATGATGAGAGCTGTTTAAAGCTGTTCTAGTTTACCCATGTGAAAGATTATGTCTGTGTCAAAACCCCATAGAACATGTCATAACACAGATAGGGCTGCCATACTTGATACATGTAATATTTACAGGGTCTATTAAAGTAACATGCAGATTGCTCTGTCACATAAATTGTGATATTACGTGTAAACATGTAGTAAATATGAGTGTTCGTATACATATATATATATATATATATATATATATATATATATATATATATATATATATATATATATATATATATATATATATATATATATATATATATATATATATATATACATATACATATATATATATATATATATATATATATATATATATATATATTTTTTTTTTTTTTTTTTTATTCCTCCTCCACCATGACCACTCAGTGTGTCTTGGAAAAATGATCAGACAGGCAGTTTGCTCAGCCATGTGGTCTATTTAACGGTATTAAATTCTCTGGCTATTGACATGGAGCTCAGAATGTGGCAGAAATGTCACGCTCTGGCTGCAGGTGCTGGGAAAAGGACCAATAAAGAGAGTGTTAAAGAGGCCGTTTCTGATGCCTGAGTACCCATCACTGGAGCAAATATTCCAGAAGCACCACTCCAACTATTCATGTGATGTCTCATCCCCGTGCTCAACATATGAGGCGTGTCACCTTCCATTATGTTCCTTATGAGAAACGACACCACTTTAACCTGTCCTACTTAGGAGGTGACTGCTGACATATACTGGTCCTATAGGTAATATCGCAACTTTTTATTGCACACAATATCATCAATTTCAAAGAGCAAAAAAGATATGTGAAGGATAATGTAGAAATCACTCAATGCATTATGACTGTATTCAGAGCTCATGTATTACATTCGCGTACGACTGCAGTGATAAATGGTTTATTAAACAAAAACTTTTACCACCAAAGACAGATAACAAGCCCAAAATGTAAATAAAATGCAAAAATTTACCGTTAGGAAGAACCAAATAATATCCTGAGAAAACACAATTACTAATTACAATGTGGTGATATTGTATGAATTTCTATGAATCATATTGTACAAATATGCACAAAAATGGCTACATTTTAGAAAAATCATGAATGTCCACCCCTAAACATAACCATCTGTGGGGTGTTAGCTTATCATACGACAATTTCAACAATATGAAGTAATATGCATAAGCTACCAATTCACCGAACAATAAAATCAATGACAGATAGTTAAGCAGAAAATACTTAACAGCAAAGACAGAAAAATTTGAAATGCAAAATTTAATACAGCTATTTTAACACTCTTTCCGGGGGATGTTTTTCATGTCCGCAGGTTGAACGTGATATTTAGCTCCTGGAATGCGACTTTTATCATTCCCCTTTTCCATCAACGCAGTTTCAGTGCTGATTCAGAGCCAGAGCATAGTATTTATTTATTTCGACACCCAAAGCATTAGCTCCGAACCAGGAATAGTGGTTCGTAAGTAGCACTGAAACACAGCTGGGCTAGAGGAAAGAACCGCTTGCTTGTGGGGAACCCAGACGGAAAAAAAACGGTATTTTGCCCCATCAGGATGCAATTTTTACCAGAAAAAGCTTGATTGGGCTAGATTTGAGTAGCAATGGGCAGGTTTTGCTGTGGAATATTGGATCCTACCCAATATCATAAGAAAACATAGCTGTTGGTTGCATTTTAGTATACATTTATTAATGTGCAAAAAAAAAAAAAACATGAAGGTTTATTTAAACGTAACCGCCAGTGATGTTCAAGCAGATCTCACAAAACCATGCAAATGGTACGATTCCAAAATTTGCCAAAAACGTAAAACAGTTACAAATTGCCATGATGAGATCCTACTAGAAATTCGTGTTCCTTTGTGAATGATGCCAAAAATGTAATCTCAAAGTAAAAGACATTTTTTACACCACAGTGGAAGTTAAATCGATCCATCAGATTTCTCATTAGTTGAAGAAAAGGAGGAACTAGTTAATGATAAAAGGAATTGGCCCTGCCGCTGTGATAGTATCTGAAGACTGCTGGGCTGGAACAGATGTATAGGCTAAGTGACCTTCCTCTGTGAAACCAGACCTCAATGATTGTCTGACCTCTTCACAGCTATAGCCTACAGCCAGAAAAGACTCTACAGCATCATGTACCATATCCGCACAGCTCAATGTCAAACGTCTTCTGAACCAAACTGGAAAGAATACAGTGTTTTTGCACTAAGCACTGACTCGCAAACAGTTGGCTGCTTGTTTACTTGTCCAGAAATTTCAGTAGAAACATTGCTGCATAAACAGTATGAGCATCTCTTATTAATGAAGAAAAATGCGACATCAGGCTTGAATATTAGCCTTTTTGATATAGTTTGCCATATTTGAACATTCTAGCAGTGTCAGAAATTGCCCGCACATTAAAAAACTGATGCCCAGTCTGAATTTACAATGAGCTTCACGCAGCAAATAACACACTTACAGATATTTGACATTCTCTTGTAGACGCTTGAACTCTTGTGGTTTGAATTTAGAGTAGTATGGTTTTCCCTACCGATCAGCAGTTCTGTATTCCCAGCGGTGAGAGGAGCGCATTGTGCTGCTGCTGAACACTTTTCTAGCTCACTCGTTTCATTCATATTTATGCCAGCTCATCTAAATTGTCCTCTCTAATAACGTGTGATCTGCATACTCTCACTTATATCAAGCACATTCGTCTTTCTCAAAGCTTTGGAAACATTTAAATAGCCTTAAATGGCTGCGCCGTATGAGGCTGACTGGTTGGGTCAATAAAAAAAAGAAATGCATCCACGATTGAAAATTAAAAAAAATCAAAATCTATTGTGTGAAATACCTAAGAAATGTACTCTTTAGATTTAGATTTCATGGGGGTTTGAAAGACTTACAGAATTTGAGAGTTCCGTTGATCTTTTGACATATAAGAGGTCCCGGTGCTATAAAAACATCCTTTAAGTTTCAGGACTCCAAAATGAGTTTGTGGAATGTACCACTCTATGATGTAATAGTGTGGATAAGACCAACCCCCACAGAAGAAGATCCACATCGCTGCCTGTTTAGCCCCGCCCACCGATTCAGCCCCGCCCACCGATTCACGCATGTGGTTTAAATAATGAGAAGAAAACGCAGGTCTACACAAAAACCAAACGATCGAGATAGCTCAGAAGACAACGGGATGCTGTGTCAAGCCGCGTCTTCTGATCCCAACGTTAGGAAAGATTAACTTTATTTTTAATGAAGATCCAGACTGCGTCATTAAGAATTTGGGCCTTTGTTCACTTCATTTTACCGCAGATTCGTTCACAAACGATTTTGCAGAAAGATTGAAACGGAAAGATGATAATACGACAGTAATGTCCGATATGCAAGTGTGATGAACTGTTTTTATTACGTCGTCGCTATCGCTTTATTTGTTAAACAGATTGTTTGATACGAGTATTTATGCGTTTTTAATCTAAATCACTTCAGTGTCCATCTGTGAACGATGTAGGCTGTCAAACACACACAACTATTAGCCAATCATAGCAGTTGGCGTTTACTTCTGAGTCTACAATCTGTCACGCCTATTCAAACAGAGCGCTCTGATGAGGAGGTTAGAAACAGGACAGAAAAACAGCCTATTCATTTAAAAGATTAAAAATAGATTATTATAAATAATGATATTTTATGATGTGAAAGAAACTCTTATAACATTATAAGTGGGTCTCAGAGAACAGTACAAAAAACTAAGGCATGACCCCTTTGAAGAAAAA